>NC_059353.1:50360000-50412500 GCF_019703515.2 Myxocyprinus asiaticus | reverse complement strand
TTACTTATGATTATGTTAATAATACTAATAATATTATACAAATAAAATATTAATTATTATTAATTATTATTTATGTATTTATTATTCAATAGCAATACTAATCCTTATGAATTATTATTATTTGTTTATTGTATTATTACTTTATTATTAATTAAAATGTTGTTACTATTATTATTAATTAATTGATTATTTATTTATTAAGTTTTATTTATTTATTTATTATTTCTTCAATAGCAATTTCTTATTAATTATTAATAATTATATTTAGTTTTGCACAGGCGAGCCGAGCACCACTCACAACCACAACAATTACTGTGTAGAGCAGATTATGTTTTGGTGGACATTTGGCACTGGAAATCCAATTGTCCAAATCTGATGGAGATTTAAAGTATTTCAATGACATCACCTCTGAACTGAGCTTAACAGACGATTCAGCACTAAAAATGCCCATTATGACATCACCTTCACATTGTAGTGTGTTGTTTTCATAATGTGTGTGAGATCACAGAGCAGTTCCTTACAAAGCATCAACAAAAGTCAGCATCTTCTCCTCAGCTGTTGCTATGGTTTCGGATCCTTTATCAGTCTGTACTCACGCTTGCTTTACTGCCACATTATTCCCTGTTAATGCTGTGGCACGACCCGAAGAGACGCAGCTGTTTCATACAAGAAGCATTTGTGAGTTACATAAGTGCACTGGCAGCTTCCTCTCCCCTCTTAGTGAGAAAATGGAGTATCTTATTACTAATATTGATGGTGTCTCTAATGTCTGCATTCTCTCATTGGCCAGCAGCAGCACAGGGAATATTGGGTTCAGAGTATCCAGCAATTATCTGAAATGTGGGAGAAAGAAATCAATATGCTCTCAAAAAGCCGGTAAGGTAAAAAGAAAATAATTAAATGCAGAAAGCATCTTTTACTAAGTGAAAGTTACTGACAGACAAGAGAGCACAAATCCTTATGTTAACACTTTCTATGAAGCCCACATTTATAATGCATTGTAAAGGCATTATAAATGCACTATTAACATTATTAACATACACCTGTAATATGTTATAACAATTGTAATACATTAAAATACTTACCTATTCATAGTTATACCTCAGAGCATAATGCATTATAACATGACTAACATCAAATGTTATCTGCAGAAGTTATAATGTACATATTTCTACTATACATATTAGGTACGCTTTAAGTAAAAGGACGAAAGCAATGTATGAAATGTATAAACATCCATAAGAGACAAGTCAAGCATGTAAAATGCTTATTATACTGTATATTTGTCATTTAGGTCTATTTGCAAGCTTTATTCTATATTTTCATTAGGCCTGTGGCCTGGATGTTCCTCTTAAATTACACCCCGTTGGGCAAATTACATGGAACATTTCTTAATGTCTCAAAATGTACATTGTGAATGTGTTCCTTTGCATTTTTATATAACTTCCATTATATAAGTGGAATGCATTATATTGTATTTATAATTCCTTTATGATGCATTATAAATAAGGGCTTCATAGAAAGTATATTTATTTACTGAGAACTAAGAAACTATCTTGTCCTGAAAGCTTCATGGCAAACTTTATACTGTTATATAATACACATGCAATCTAATAGCAAAGGGTCAACATAAGGATAGTTCCCACTCTAAATTCTGATTGGATGAGCCGCACTCAAAGCCATCGTAAAATGGCAAAAGTATGCACACCTGTAACTGCACATTGTATATTAATAGAAATTTGTTTGGCAATTGTAAACACCCTCCAGTATTATATATAATAGATTCATTATAGTATTAAATATAATATTATGAAATGCAACTGTTAGTGTCTTTTATCATATTGCTGTTAGGGTTGGATCCAAATGGAGGCGTTATATCACGAAAAAGTTTATGCTTAAAATGTTAAAATCTCCTTATACATAAGTCAGCCATATGAGGTTTCGTTTGAAAGCTTAGAATCTGACCTTTTCGGAGATAAACATCACTTCTGCATTTATGTTACTTAAAATAACAAAATAAGGCCTCGAAACATTCACGTCGCAAATCAGCACCCCCTAGAGGTAATGGGGTAGAAATATTTATATCAAAATAAAAGTCCTTCACATAGCACATAAATGGACAAGTCATATATCAAATGAAAGCTCTCACTCTCAGGAATGTGACTGTATAGTTAATTGTGTTGCCCTGATACCACAGTTCAAAATATTGGCAAAAGAATCACAAAGTGAAATATGATATCTGTAAGTCATCAAATACAAATGTCTCATTTATACTCCGCATAACTGCTGCTGTAAGCTCCAAATACCTAATAACTTTATATCTGCTATTACCTTTGACTGTTTTCTAAAAAATGATCCGTTGTTTACTTGTCTGTGAGCTTGCTTGGCTGAATAATCCAATGTTATATCTTAGATGTCCAGAACAAAATATGCCATCCAGAAGGAAAAGCATGCTAAACAAGTCATCAGAAAATGTTTTCAACTATTGATGATAAAGTGTTATACATCATCGCAAAGGGGCGGATCTCAGCTTTTTAATGACACCTAGATTGAGCTTATAGTCCACTCAGAGGCCGAGATCTTCAATGAAATAATGAGGGTGGTGCTTGAACTGAAAATTAGACTGAATGTCTATGGACGAACACATCTGTGAGGACTAAAATGCGTTAGAGCGCCACCTACATTTCAGATCCGTATATTGTGATGGAATGTAATAGAGAAAAGAATATTTTTTCTAGTGCTTTCTGCCATCTAGTGGAATAAAATGAGTGTTTTCAAAGTGAGGTAGAGTGAAATGGAGAAGTCAGAAATGGGTGTTTCTTCAACTTCTGGCACTTTCACATAGTACAGAGTGGGTTTTTGTGGGTCACACTGTTCATTCTATAGGAAACGTGAACCTGTGCTCGTACATCTGTCAGTATATGTTAGTGGTTGGTTAAAACACAGCACATTGATGTGGGAAGGGTGCAAATAAAAGCCCTCGGCTGAAAATTAGAACATCTCCAGAGCCTGTCAACAGAACACCTAGTATACCTGAAGAAGACCAAATTAATTTACTTAATCATTAATAATGCTGATGTCACTGTTGAAATTTAAAGAATGGTTCTGCCAATTAATTCTGTTATCACTCACTGACCTTCATGTTGTTCCAAACCTGAATGACACTGTATGATAATTTTTGCAAGAACTGTTCCTTTAAAGGGTTCATTTACTTACCCTCATGCCATCCCAGATGTGTAAGACTTTCTTTCTTCTGCTGAGCACAAATGAAGATTTTTAGAAGAATATTTCAGCTCTGTAGGTCCATACAATGCAAGTGAATGGTGACTAGAACTTTGAAGCTCCAAAAAGCACATAAATGCAGCATAAAAGTAATCAGTAAGACTCCAGTGATTTAATCCATGTCATCAGAAGCGATATGATAGATGTGGGTGAGAAACAGATCAATATTTAAGTCCTTTTTTTACTATAAATCTCCACATTCACTTTCACATTCTTTTATTTTTGGCGATTCACATTCTTCGTACATATCGCCACCTACTGGGCAGGGAGGAGAATTTATAGTAAAAAAGGACTTAAATATTGATCTGTTTCTCACCCACATCTATCATATCGCTTCTGAAGACATGGATTAAACCACTTGATTACTTTTATGCTGCATTTATGTGCTTTTTTGAGCTTCAAAGTTCTGGTCACCATTCACTTGCATTGTATGGACCTACAGAGCAGAGATATTCGTTTAAAAATCTTTGTTTGTGTTCATACTGAAAGTCATACATATCTGGGATGGCATGAGGGTGAGTAAATGATGAGATCATTTTCATTTTTGGGTGAACTGTCCCTTTAACAGAATTCAAAAAGCATGAACACAATACCACTTACAGTAAGAAGGAAGCTTGCTGCTTTATCTTCTAAGGGAAAATGACCTGATCATTATCAAAAGTGCTTTCTCTGAATCACCATAAGATGTTTCTCAATAACTCGGCTGTTTAAATCAGTCATATTTATTTTATGTGTACCGGGGCAATGTTCTAATGTACCAGATCCTTCACAAATAACCTGTTAATATGAAAGTGTGTGCAAAAAAAGAGCCAATAAATCTAAATTAATTCAGGCTCTATCTTTAGGCTGGAAAAGGTCTGTTTTTCACATCCTGAACTCGTTTCGGTATATAGGCTATTTTATTTTCAGTGCTAATATTCTGATCTGTGGATGAGGGCTTCTACATTTGAGTGTTCAATGAATATTTTACCAAAATAATAATAATAATAATAATGTTTTGGGGATGTGCATAGACATGGAAAAAATGTCACTATAACCCTATTATTTTTGCAGTTCCGTTTGTTGCCGCAAGTGGCGCATTAAATAATACACACTGATGAAACAGGAAAGAGTGGCATTCAAAACATTGTGCAACAGCGCCAACGAGTGTTTATTACTGGAATTGCGCCCTCACGTACAAGCCTTACGGGACAGAAATGTTCTTCTTTTCCTTTCCTAATTTCAATTTTAAAATATACAATTAGGTGGAAAATTATTTATATATATATATATATATATATATATATATATATATATATATATATATATATATATATATAAAATAATTATAATATTTAATTATATGTATATATAATAATATGTATATATGTATAATTATATACTATTCTTTAAATGTAATTAATTTAATTAAATACTTATATATATATATATATATATATATATATATAGTATTTAATAAGTATTTAATTAATTATGTAAAAGTATGAATATTTTTAATAATTTATTTTTCCTAATATATTTGTGTGTTTAAATCAAAATAAATAATATTTTCTTTAAAAAATAATAATAATAAAAATAAAATAAAAATAAAAAACATTTTAAAAGTCAATTTCAGCAAATATAATAATACAGTATTTCCTTTTCCAACTGACTATTTTTGGCTACATTGCATCTACATTTACACATTACATTTATTCATTTGGCAGACACATTTATATAAAGAGACATACATGGCATGAGGATTTATCACTTTTCTTAAGAGCATAAAATTGATTCAGTTAGTTTCAAATAGGTTTGTTCTGACCATCAGAATATATAAGCATGAGACAGCAGCTGTCCCTCACATCTGAATAATACAAACTAGTCCATGTTTGATTTTTTTTACAGTGAAAACAAGTCAAGTTGAGTTGCAATGGTAACTTGTATCCAAAGTGTTGCATATACTATCTGAAAACCACCTACTGTACTGTTACTGTAAACAGATATCTGTTCTAAATATAGATATTTGTTATATGGAGACCTTCTGAAATCCTCTCGGCTACACCCTTATATGTTTATGTTCAAGGATCTTTAAAGAGCTCTTTGGAGATCTTTTTTTCCTGTGTTAAAATGAGATAATAACCCTTGTCAGGAAGCTCTGGGGGTATCATGTAAACTGTGGACCTCTTTTCTCCCATTAGTCCCTATACATCCTTTTTTTCTATTGTGAGTCCTACTATGAGCCTTTATGAGGAATTATGCTCATGTTATGATTCTGTAAATGTAAATATGAAAGCGATTTGGTTGTGAAAGTGAAGAACTGTGACCTAAATATCCAACTGAACTCCCTGTTCACATGCAGTCAACATTACACCACATGATTTCAACCTGTCAGCACCTGTCAAAAGGGTGTGAAATTATAGGGACTTTCTGACTGAATCGAGTCTTTTGAATCTGTTCACCAAAGAAATTCTGTCCCTGATGCTTTCATTTGTGAAGATTACATCTTATGCCAGTAGGTGGGGACAAATGCATGTAATGTGAAAGTCACTGAATCATTTATTCATACTTTAGAGAGTCGTGCTGAACGTTTTTTTAAAAGTGCCTCACCGGTGTGAGTATATGACATGAAGTGATGATTAGTTACGTTAATAAGTACTTCGAGTTGTTATGACAGCCAACAACTTCACAAATTGAGCCTGAACTCTTTTTTGCTCTAACTAACACTTAAAATGGTTGTTGTTCACCATCTGGATTGCTCATTTTGTTAGTTTTATTTATTGCTTTTTATGGATTTAGAACCAGAAACAGCGCAGCGGCAATCAGAGTCACCATGGTGCCGCCCAGTGGTTGGTCAGGAAAACTGTAGATATACCAAGAACCGAAGATAAGCCGATTGATTTTTCTGCGCTCATTAGTGGTGGACAGGTATGGAGGATGATACGTGCAAAAATAATAAATAAAAAAATAAACAAATACATATAGATAAGTGAATAAATCCACATATTTGTGCATACATAAATGTGCGAGGAGATTTACAAATAATTAAATAAATATATAAATTAATGCAAATAGTGCTGTCGAAGTTAATGCGTTAATAACGCGTTAACGCTAAATAAATTTAACGTTAATGTGTAATATGACCCTTTGAATGAAGACCCTTTAAATAGTTCATGAGAAGCGAGTCAATTCGTCACATGCATTGACCGTCGGGAAACAGATGTTGGGAGACATTATGTGGATACTTGCGCCAAGCATTTTATCAGTGTAGCACAGCAGTAGAACATGCACGCAAAGTACAGATAAAGCTCAGAACTTTGTAACATGATTGCAGTGGCGCGGTGCGAGCACAAAGTGAAAGTGTGAACTCGAGGTGATTGTCTGTGTTCCATGACTGCATATAACGTGCCAGTAAAGGCAGCCGGTGGAGTTTCTGGTGCCCCCCTAGAGAGTTGGTGCCCCACACAGACTGTGTAATATTTGCATAGGGAGTGGCGGTACTCATTACCGGCTAACAGAAACCCTGCTGCTGTCTACAAGGTTCTGTCACAATGTCTCTGTTTGATAGTGCACTAGCCAATGCAGAAGTTAGAGACATTGCTGCAGGTAATCTACACTGTCATTAACCCATTTAATCCCACCGGTTACAATTGTGACTGAGGTCTAAAAGGAGTTTTGATGTATTTTGCACAGAGTTGTCAACTGTAAATGACAGTGGAGACTTTTTTGCATGAGTGGTGCTAATAGACACATGACTAGAGCTATTTAATTCCCATGTGCTCCTGGAAAGATTATGTCTGTCATCATTTCTTACAACTACCATATTTTATACATAATTTGAATTTAGTTGTGCTGTGTTCATTTTCTGTTGTTCAACTCAGTTGGTGGGGTAGGTTTTGTGTAGATGACTGAAATATACATCTGGATGAAGCATATTTTGTCTACTCATGTTTATAAAGATATTGCGATTGTGACTACAGCCAGGTCTCCTAAGCAACCAAATTGGCCCGGTTGCTAGGGAGGGTAGAGTCACATGGGATAACCTCCTCGTGGTCGCAGTAATGTGGTTCGTTCTCAGTGGGGCGTGTGGTGAGTTGAGCATGGTTGCCGCGGTGGATGGCGTGAAGCCTCCACACGCGCTATGTCTCCATGGCAACGTGCTCAACAAGCCGTGTGATAAGATGCGTGGGTTGACGGTCTCAGACGCAGAAGCAACTGGGATTCATCCTCCGCCAGCCGGACTGAGGTGAATCACTACGCAACCATGAGGACTTAGAGCGCATTGGGAATTGGGCATTCCAAATTGGGAGAAAAGGGGGGGGGAAATAAAAAAATAAAAATAAAAAAGACATTGCGATTAATCGTGATTAATGAAAAAAATTATGCGATTAATCGTGATTAACTACAAAAAATATGCGATTAATCACGATTAACGACAAAAAAATAATGAGATTAATTGTGATTAACTACAAAAAAATTATGCGATTAATCGCGATTAAATATTTTACTCGTTTGACAGCCCTAAATATAATACAACATAACATGATTGGGAAATGCAAAAATGTTAAAGGAAATGTCAAATTGAAAGTTGATTTTTAATTCTGTATTTCTTTAATCATAAATTTATTTCTATATGTAGTTCCGTATTCATTTTTCCTTTGTGCAACATGCTAAAGAGAGGACGTCAATCAAACATCAGTAGGCGGAATTTATGACATCATCGGCTGATCACTGTAAAAGTGCTTCGCTTGACTGTGACATTAAGGACAATACCGAATTTTCACAGTTAATCAATAAATAAAAGTTTAGCAAAGGATTTCACTTTTATGATTCTCCAAACTATTCGCCTGCCATCGGCCTTCTCTTCACCATGGTGAAACTGCAAACTCCCACCGAAAACGAAGGAAAAAGCAAACAGCATACAGAAATAAATGAGTGATTAAAGAAACAGAAATGTGGAACAAAAATCAACTTTCAATTTTGCATTTTCTTTTAACAATTGTTAAATTTGTGAATTTCCCCAACCATTTATTTGTGTTTTATATTGTATTATTTTTGCATTAATTGGTGCATTTATTTATTTATTTGTATATCTCCTCACACGTCTAATTATTTATATATTTATTTATGCATGAATATGCAGATTTATTTATATATTTATGTATTTATTTGTGTATTTATTTATGTATTATTTTTGCAGGTTTTGTCCTCCATAGACAGGGACTAAAAACGGTTCAAGTTATGAAAACGAAAACCAAAAATGAACTAAATGTTATGCAGAACGTAACCAAAATCGGAACAAAGTTCCTTTCAATTGTTCCTGAAGTCAAAGTTTTTTAGATGAATAAATTGATGCATAATTGATATATTTACATTTATTGAAAAGGTGTTAATTTATATTATTTTATATAGGCTATGCTTGTTTTGATGTCTATCCTAATAATACCCCCACATTCAGAATCCTTCACTGATTCTTTCATCAATACTCAAATGTCACTGAATTGATGCGTCTGATTCGTTAAAAATCAGAGTTGTTCACGACTGAAACAATAATAGTAAAGAAGAATCATTCGCTGACTTAAAAGTTTTGTTCACGAAACACTACTACTTTAGGCATTACACTCACGTGAAGTGAAAAAGATGACTGATTCACGTGCATAATGCTAAATAACAAACCACACAAGTACCGCTCATGTTTATTGACAGCGGAGGATGATTTACGACAAGTTGTGTCAAGTATTGAACCATAGACTGACATGATGCTCTCAGAAACAGGCTCAACCGTCACACCGAATACGGTAAGTGAATGTCTATTTATTTTATGTATAGTTATGCATGTAGCTTTAGTGATATTATTAAAATAATATGTCCAGGGTGTAAGAACACGTTTTGGGTTGAGATGGGGTTGGTGGGGAGAAGAACCATGATTGGAAGTGCCGCCCCCTTTTGAAGATGACCCAACCCCCATCTGGAGTAACCCCGCACCCTTCTGGAGTTTCCGCCCCGTTTGGAGATCTCCGGGCTGCAGCGATACTTGCTGTTTGGAGCAAGTGTATCTGTCTGCGTCTCACAAGACGACAAGGAACACCCACTGCATGACACGCCCACTTCAAGTAACACCCCTTGGATCACAAAGCAATTCTATTGGTTTTCGCTGTTTCGCAATTCATGTTGTTTCAACTATGTAAATATGACAAAGATTAACTTTTAAATTATAAAAGTCACATATCATACTATTAAACCGAAGATATAAATGGTGAAATTAAACATTTCTCTGTTCTGTTTTCTCCAGTTAGCTCACAAGCTAACCAGTTAGCCAATTAGCTTAGCATACAGCTAGTTTCTTCTCCTCTTCATGTTCATCACATTTCTCCAAACTGTCGCCACCTACTGATATGGCGGTATGGTTGTATTTAATAAAACTTTTAAAGCTGAAGTATGTAACTTTTTCAGTGTTAGACCCTTCCAAAAACATTACTCAACCAATGGTGTGAGTTGGGGGTGGGACTATCTGACTGTTTGAACAAATGCAAGCGAGGGGCGTATTTAGAAAGCTGTTTTGAAAACATAGTTTATTTTTGCAGTTCCGTTCGGTAGGCGCTAGTGCTGCAAAAATTATATACTTCAGCTTTAATAATTTTACAAATTTTTCATTTTGTAATATTTGCAGTTAGAGCTAGGTATAGGGTAGGGTTTCTGCAGGACTTCAAATAAACACATCAAACACAGTGTATGAATGTGAATTGTTGCAAGACTTCAGAATTTCACCGTGTTTTTCTTAAGGGGCGTAACTTGTAGTGGGCGTGTCTTGCAGTGAGCGTGTCTTGTGGTGGGCGTGTCTTGCGGTGAGCGTGTCTTGCGGTGGGCGTGTCTTGCGGTGAGCGTGTCTTGGGGTGGGCGTGTCTTGCGGTGAGCGTGTCTTGTGGTGGCCGTGTCTTGCGGTGAGCGTGTCTTGCGGTGGGCGTGTCTTGCGGTGACCGTGTCTTGTGGTGGGCGTGTCTTGCGGTGAGCGTGTCTTGTGGTGGCCGTGTCTTGCGGTGAGCGTGTCTTGTGGTGGGCGTGTCTTGCGATGAGCGTGTCTTGTGGTGGGCGTGTCTTGCGGTGAGCGTATCTTGTGGTGGGCGTGTCTTGTGGTGAGCGTGTCTTGTGGTGGCCGTGTCTTGCGGTGAGCGTGTCTTGTGGTGGCCGTGTCTTGCGGTGAGCGTGTCTTGCGGTGGGCGTGTCTTGTGGTGAGCGTGTCTTGTGGTGGGTGTGTCTTGCGGTGAGCGTGTCTTGTAGTAGTTTTGCAGGATTCAGACAGACCCTTCTCGGTGGGAGCCAAGTAGGGGATTTTAGATTTTTAGATTCCAAATGGGGGTGGAATCTCCAAAATAGGGCGTGGTTACTCCAGAAGGAGTGGGGTTACTCTAAAGGGGGTTGCGCCAACTCCAGAAGGGGGCATCACTTCCACACACAATATTCAAAACAAGCAAGCACAACCCTCCCATTATTTATACCATGATCAATGGAAATATGTCAGTGCTTCATGCTGCAACCCCCCAATGTTCAAGCCAAATCTACACCCTTGAATACAGCAATGGGTAAGTAGTTTGCCATTATTTTTATTTTAAATGCAAACGTTGTTAAAGTTACTGAAAAGGCTTTTTCAGCATTGTGATTCTCTTTGTTTTGCGTGTAGTGCGAGTTGTTGACAGAAGAAAGGCTATCGCGCTGTATCTGTCGCTAAGGTTACGGAGAAGGACGTTGAAAAATCGACATTGTTTAAATGTAGCAACAGCCAACAGAAAGATTTGTGTGGTGTAAAAACACACATTCAGAAAAGGACATGGAGGTGGAGGGTGACAGGACTTTGAATGAGCAACACAGTACAGTAATTACATCTTTGATAGACATATTCACGTTTAAACACAATAAATATAAGCAACGTAATATTCCACTCATTACTTCTATATAGATTTATATATTAAGTTGCTCAAGCAAGTGGCAATACATTGAAATATGGTACTTTTCTTATGTGAAAAGGTAGTATCACAAACATTTTAGATTAAAACTTACCATCCACACCAACAGCCGAGGAAACTGCCTCCCATGCCTTTTCTTTTGCACTCAAATCTTTGCACAAGAAATCCTGTGGGTCATAAAGAACTTTGTGTTTTCCCCCCTCCACGAGGAGACGAGTGTCATCCATTATGTCGCCTTGTTTTTCCAAATGTGAGGTAAGGTGTAGTTCTCCGACCACCTGTGAAGTGAATGTCCCCCTCAGGGCCATAACTAGTGGGGTGAAAGGTAGTAACGATTCTAGGGGCCAACAGGTCCACAGGGGCCCCACAACAAATTCTAAACTTTATTTTTTTAACAGGAAAGGGGCCCTGACCAATATACAGTCAGGAGGCCCAGAATACCTTGCTACGGCCCTGGTCCCCCTCCCCTACACACCATGAAACATGCTGTGTAGTGTATTTCACATGAAAAAAAAAATCTTTAAGACATACTTCTGATTGCATTTGTTATTTTTGCAACTCCTGGTAATAGTGTGTTTTGGTTTTCTTTGCTTTACCCAGTGCTGAAAGATATATAGTGACAGTGAAACACAGTAGGCTTTAATTATATGCATTTATTGTTTCCGTGTCAATCCATGTTCATTTCGACCGCAAACAATGGGCTATTACTTTAATTCAGCGCGTGCACTTGGTGTGGAAACGATCGCTGCAACGCATTGCCGTGCTGCACCCGCGTGTGGTCTGAATGCTCTAACCTGTTAACATGGGCGCTGAAAAAAATACGTACTGCATCCACACTGCATACGCATCATGTGTGAAACCACTTTAGGTAGTTATAGCTGCAGGCCGGGGACCTCCAAATGGGGGCGTAATCTCCCAAATGAGGGCGGGGTTAATCCAATAGGGGGCGGGGCTACTCAATAAGGCTGTTGCCCCAACTTCAGAAGGGGGCGTCACTTTCACTCACGGTTAAGGTCAGGGGCTCCCTACATCTTTAATGGCGATTTGGAGCTCACGCCCCTCTTTTGGAGCTGTACTCATCTCCAAGGTTTGGAGCTCCCAGCTCAAATTCTATTATTTATATGATATATTATATTCCAATATATTAAACCGCATATTGATTATGCTTTTGATCACTAATAAAAGTTTACACCCTCCAGACCCTTCAGTTGTTTTGAAGCAGGGGCGGAGGATGGAGGTGGGCGGCGCAGAGGATGGAGAGTAGGCGCGCCCTCTTTCCACAGCTCGCCAGCGCAGAAGTTGAGAAACTTCGGTGACGCGCTGTTCGGCGTGGTAGTGAAAACATCGCCCATGAATCTGCTTACACTCACAGCAGAGATGGATGAGAGAATATAACTTATTTCATCTGTTTTCCCATCTTCAGAGTCAGTCAGTCACGGTTCCTTTACATGGAGTTTGTTCTGGGCATCAGTTTGTGTTTTTTATCTCAGTGATGTCCGCACACGGATTATTGAACAGCGTGTTTTCATGCTCTTCAACGGGCTCTAAAGCTACCACAAAGGGAAGAGTGCGTCAGACTCGGAGCTTGGATTCTGCATTGATGAGTAACTGCGGGGCGCCTGGAGAACCCAACGGCCAGCGGTCCGTGTTTTGGAGTTCGACATCGACAGGTGGATTTATGAACAACCAAACATCTTCTGAACTTCTCGCTGCTGCTTCCAGACTGGATCCGCATCTCTCTTCGTCGAGTTTATGGTCTTCTTCAGACGCGTCGTCGCTCTCAAGTGTTCACTGTGATTACATAAGTAGCAAACGGAGCGTGTCTCGGGAGTTATCGCTCACTGGTTCGAGCAACATCTTCTCACCGAGGAAGTGGCTTCAAAGAAAGGCGCCGCAGTCGGACAGCCTCTCCCAGAACACCTGTAAATCGGAGGTTAGTTGAGAAGAAATGAAAACACTGGTCAATTTCTGCCTGATCTAAACTTTAAACATTATTTTCGTAGGTGAAATCGAATTTAGTCAGGTCGGTTTAACAAACAAACAAACAAACAAACAAACAAACAAACAAAGAGTTATTTTAGATGTTACTCCTGCTGAAAAACATCTGGCCATAGGCTGGTAATTTAGCATGTTTTTGGAGGTGCTGTGAGGACTTCTGGTCAGTCTGGAAGGTGAGCTATAAGGGGTCAACTCCAGATGTATTAAATGATTCAAAAGCAAGGGCGTAGATTCCGGGGGCGATGGGGGTGCGTAACCCCCCAAAATTCCAAACACGCAAGTACAACCTCCCCATTATTTATACCATGATCAATGGAAACATGTAAGTGCTTCATGCTACAACCCCCCCAATGTTCAAGCCAAATCTACGCCCTTGTTCAAAAGTAGATAAAATATAAAATTCACATAAAACCACCCCTGGAGTCACGAGTTCGAATCCAGGGTGTGCTGAGTGACTCCAGTCAGGTCTCCTAAGCAACCAAATTGGCCCGGTTGCTAGGGAGGGTAGAGTCACATGGGGTAACCTCCTCGTGATCGCTATAATGCAGTTCTTGCTCTCGGTGGGGCGTGTGGTGAGTTGTGCGTGGATGCCGCGGAGAATAGCTATGTCACGCTATGTCTCCGCGGTAACGCGCTCAGCAAGCCACGTGATAAGATGTGCGGGTTGACGGTCTCAGACGTGGAGGCAACTGAGATTCGTCCTCCGCCACCTGGATTGAGGCGAGTCACTACGCCACCACGAGGACTTAGAGTGCATTGGGAATTGGGTATTCCGAATTGGGGAATTAAAAAAAAATTCACATAAAACAATTATTTGAATATACCTCTACTATGATTATTTTTTTATTTTTTTATTTTTTTATTTTTTATATTTCTGAGTTAAGAGTCTTTTGGATATTTTTTTTCTGGGCCTTATTATAGTCAAAAAATGTCATGTGGTGTGACCATCCAGAGACCGTAAAAAAACAACAACAAAAAACAAAGATGAAATTCTTGAAAGAAGAAATGTTGGCATGGGTAATGCAGAATATCTTTATTAATATTTCTTAAAAGAAAAAAATCGAACCGTAAAAAAAAAATTGGGTCACATTTTATATCAGGTGGCCTTAACTACTATGCACTAACATTAAACACATACAAGACTATGTACTGTGTAACTACATGTTATTCTGCAAAATGCCCACATTTGGTGCTACTGAGGTTGAGGTACGGGTAGATTTAGGAGAAAGGGGTAGGGTTAGGGGTTAGAGTTAGGTTTTGGAGTAAGTGTTGGGTTAAGGTTAGGATTAGGGGTTAGAGTTAGGTTTTGGGGTAAGGGTTGGGTTAGGGTTAGGATTAGGGGTTAGAGTTAGGTTTTGGGGTAAGGGTTGGGTTAGGGTTAGGGTTAGGATTAGGGGTTAGGGTTAGGATTAGGGGTTAGAGTTAGGTTTTGGGGTAAGGGTTGGGTTAGGGTTAGGATTAGGGGTTAGAGAGGTTTTGGGGTAAGGGTTGGGTTAGGGTTAGGATTAGGGGTTAGGGTTAGGTTTTGGGGTAAGGGTTGGGTTAGGGTTAGGATTAGGGGTTAGAGAGGTTTTAGGGTAAGGTTTGTTTTAGGGTTAGGATTAGGGGTTAAAGTTAGGTTCTGGGGTAAGGGTTGGTTTAGGGTTAGGGGTTATGGTTAGGAGTAGTGGTTAGAGAGGTTTGGGTTAGTGTTTTAGGTAGTGTTGGGTTAGGTTTTGGGGTAAGGTTTGTGTTAGGGTTAGGATTAGGGGTTAAAGTTAGGTTCTGGGGTAAGTGTTGGGTTAGGGTTAGGGGTTATGGTTAGGAGTAGTGGTTAGGTAAGGTTTGGGTTAGTGTTAGGATTAGGGGTTAGAGTTAGGTTTTGGGGTAAGAGTTGGATTAGGGTTAGGGTTAGGGGTAAAGTTAACACAGTAACTACCAATGTAATTAAATTCAAGTTCTTTAAATGTAATTACAATGCAATAACATGTATGTACATAATAAGTACATTGTATCAAATGGTTAAGTACATAGTAGTTAAAGCCACCTAATATAAAGTGGGTCCAAATAAAAATATCTTTAATTTGATGGTTACACCACATGACATTTTTAAAGTCATTAAATATTTTTATTTATTTATTTATTTGTGTAGTAAAAGTGTAACTATACTATAAAAACATACTGTAAGTTTCAGAACTCAAAACTTCCTCCCTACACTAAAAAGAGCATTTATAGTTGCCACCCTGCTGAAACATCTTGTTTTGAAATCTGTCTGTTCATGACATCACTAGACTTTGCTCATTAGTATTTACACATCCCACAACATGTGTTATTGCATCCTTGGCACCGCCCACTGGCACGCAGTTCGAGACTGCAGGCCTTGTGCAGCTAACTATTCCTAACATAACACATAAGGGAACCCGTCTGGACTATTTTGGATTATTTTGTGTATAAACATAAACTACACAGACTCTTTGACCGCTGTCCTGTATCTTGTGGTTTTAAAAGATGCGGTGTCAAGTTACAACTCTGAAACGGAGCAGCAATTCAGCTGCTGCCTGTGTTGCTTTGAGCACAAATACGTCATGGACTTGTTCTTTCGGCCATCTGCGCTATTTTTAATGGTTGGTCTTTGATGATTGACGTCTTGGACGATGGACGTCTTCGGTGTGTTCGGCGATGTGTGCCTCGGTGCAACTTCAGTATGTGTGTGCGTAATTTCACCATTCTTTTGACTATGTTATGTTGCGTTTTTTTGTCTCATGCCATTGTTGATAGTTTGTGAACCGTCATAATACGATTCCAGCTTTGCAAAGGAACTGCTATTGAAGAATGGGGCAGTTAAAAACACTTCAAAAACGCAAGTAAACCATTTCATTCATGAATATTTCAAATGTCATGACTGTATGATAGTTTATGGTGTTAACAGATGTGCTTGAGTTGAACAGTTTAATATATTCAGATGCAGTGTGTTGGATGTGCATTATGTGTAAACCCTGAAATGTAGTTTTATAATGTTGTGGAGCTTGTTCATTATCTTCCGATTGAGTTTGCTGAATTTGAGGGGCTGCACGATGTTAGCCAATCAGAACAGTGGACGTTTACGTTGAAGTTTTAAGGAGGCGCTTAGGCCAAAACCGAGCTTTTCAGACAGAGGGCCAAAAACAGGCTGGAAAATGATCATATATTACTAAATTGTGACTGTTTTGTTGCAAAAAAAACTTTTATAACATTATAATAGTTATAACATTAAAGGGAAGATAATAAAATGATAACAAAATAGCACTTCATAACCCCTTTAAACTAGTTCTGAAGACCAACAAACCATTTTAGGCTGGTTTAATATCTATTTATTTTTCTCAGCAGGTACATGAAACGTGTTTTTAGTGTGTATTGTAGAGTTCAGACTAGAACTATTGCCATTGGTGACATGGACAAGATATTTCTGATGGCTAAGGAAACAGCTTTAGTTGTTTTAAAATGTTTCAGTTGTGATGCAGATTGACACTTTCTGGTTCTTCTAAGTCACAGCCAGAAACATCAATGCCAATATATTATGGGTGGAATTACTTCACATACACATTTAGTTTCTTCAGTATAAGACAATGTAAACCTATTTTTTTTCGATCATGTGCAATTGAGTTTCTGCTGAGAAAATGTAGAATGTATGTAAGCATGCAAAAGTCAATGCTGAAGTGAATCAACTTGGTACCTTGCATATATTCTACTAAGTGGAAAGTGAACCCGCGGCTCCTGGAAGTTGCGTAACACCAACTTATCACATCGGAACTGGCAATTTCAGCCAACGCTTGCTATCTTTGTGGGAAATATGCATCAGATGATTAGCCAATAGACTGCGCATATTAGAATAATATTAGACTTACTACAAGCTACTGACCAAGATAACAAGGCTGTTACCCCAGCTCAAAAGACTGATTAAAAAATATGGGGTAAAGCAGACACATTGAATGACATAATCCAGTATGCAGCACAATACATACTAAAGTAAAGCCTTGTTAGCAGCACACCTGCAGTCCATTCACTGATCTGATGCATATTGCACACAATATCAAGAGCTGGATGAAATTACCGGGTCCAGTCTGATTGACACTCTCTACGGGTGTTTAAATATGCATAAAAATAGATTCTTTACAAGTAGGGTTCTTTTGTTTACAATTAGAGACTAAAAATTTGCATTTGAGAGACCAATCAACACTCAAGCGGACATTCTGAAGTGGAACGTCTTGTGATGCTGAGTTATCAAGATGTGTTACAGTGTTTCAGGACGAATTAATGTGGCATTAATCTTACACATTAAATGTAATACATCTTGACAAAGGAGTTCGTAACAAAAGTTCAGGAGGTACATATTCAAGGAATAGTTCACCGCAAAATGAAAATGTATCTGTCATCGTTTATAATGCGCAACAGTCTGGTTCTGAAAGTAAAAATATCCTTCATTTTCTCCATTGGCGAATTGATTTTTAATGATGAATTATAAACCTTTAAAAACAGACCTACGGTGAGCTCCAAGGTTGTTAATTGATGGTGTATGGTTCTGTTAGAGCATCTGTGTGTGTGTGTGTGTGTGTGTGTGTGTGTGCGTGTGTGTGTGTGTGTGTAAGTGTATCTGGGTGTTGGGGTTGAAGCATATAAACAAAAGAACATCTAGAAATGTATAGCAGATATAACAGTAGTAAAAACAACATATAATAATAACAATAATAATAATATTAATAATAATAAACTCAATTCATTAAGAATGGGGGTGGGGGTGGGGGGAGGGTGGGGGGTTGGAGGATGAGGAAGAGGGCAAATAATAATAATAGTAGTAGTTAATAGAGTAATTTCTGATGGAGAACTACACTTCCCATAATCCCGAGGGGGAAAATCCACCAATCAGAGAATCGCTGCAAACAAAGTGCACCAAAAGAGCTCTGCAAGCTCCGCCCACTCTCAAACTACTTTCTGAATATTTTGCAATAAAATCAAAATATATTTTTTCTATACTTAGAATAAACTTAAAATAAATAGTTTAATATTTTTCCATTTTTTTATTTTTGTTATTTTTTTTATTACATCATTCGCAATGCTTTATGGGATTGTAGTTCTTTCCCTCGTGAAAGACGTTAAGTACACAGTCTTGTAATTTTTTGCTTTGAAACGTTGTTTACTGACTTATTTCCAGTGAAACGTAAAGTGATAAAATTAAGGGAGGTACTTTGGATTGGATTGTGAAAAGTGGGTGTTACAAACCTAAAAAATATTAGGGTCAATTGCGTATTTCACTTTAAATATTTCATAAATGTATACCAACTGCTTGTACTAAAAATTGGAGATAAACTGTTAAGAAAAGACTACACAGAACTGCCGAGAAACATGAGAATACCCTACAAACACTCTAAAGTGCTGTTGTACTGAGTGGACCGTCTCTAGTGGGAAGAAATATTTGCATGGTTAGCATTGCCAAAGATCAGGTCATGCTGCTCTGTTGTAAGGAAGCTTACACAGACTTCATGTAAACCAGATGTGACTTTACTCAAGAGCTATACTCCAGTCATATAACGTTCCTCTTAGGCACAGTAAACAAATGATTGCAGGCAAGCTCATGAGAAAACTGTCTTTCCTTCTAGAACTCTGTTTGAGGGAGTCATTTAACTTTAACGTGTTTCCTGCTAACAATAAAAAAAAAAATAAAATAAAAAAACGAGAATTCGGTGATAAAAGAAAAAAGGCACATTAAGTGGCAAGAGGTGATTGTTCAATTGTGTCAACTCTGACTGTAGATGCCTTGATAAGGGCCATGAGTTGTTTACAGAAGATCCAGCTGTTGGTTCAGTGCAGATGGAGCAAAAGTTGTGTTCACACAGACAGAAAAAAAAAAAAAGTTGTTTGGCCTACCCAACTCAAATCCGTGGAGATTTTTGAAGTCTGAACAGGACAAACAAGCCTGATACAAAGCACATTCGTAGGTGTTTTTTTGCGTCTCGGTCTGAACAGTCAGATCGGATTTCATGTGTTTTTTTTGGTCATTTGTTGTGTGCAACGGGTTGTTATGTTAGGTTTTAGGACGAGAACACATACACTGCATTCCAGAAATTATGTCCACGCTGTAGGATCGTTCCGAAGAGAAATTTCAATAAAAATAACTTTAAAAGTGAGTTCAGAATGACCGTTGTATTGCTCCTTTTAGCCCTTCAAAACTGTATATACATACATACATATACATATACATATATATATATATATATATACATTGGAAGGTAAAGTCTTTGAGGGGAATAGAGCATAGGGATGATCACTTCTAGGGGTGGGTAAAAATATCGTTAGAACGGTCTCGATAACGATTCTAAAATGCCAAGATCTATCTTGCGTAACCCTCTAGACGAAATCGCTCGCATTAGCAACCAAATGTGACTAAATGTATATATTTGGCAACTGGCTGGTAAATGTTTAGATTTCACTCACCTGTAATTGTGTAGTGTATTGGTGACGTATTCAGCAAATGTTATTCCACGTGTCCAAAGACGAGATCAATGCGACGATTCATCAATGAATAATGTCTCGTTTAATAAACTTTCTGTTCTCTACAGTCAGTTGTTGATCAAAAACGACAAAAAAGTAACATTTAATTCGAATCACACGATGAGATAAAGCCGTTCGTTAACATGCGCTCATTTACAGACGCTGTTTACAGAAATGCCGTCTTTCTTAAAGAGACAGTACCGGTTTTTAACACGTGTTCAACAAATCAATGTTAAACAATAAACGTAACGAAAAATAATATATGCAATATATTATAGTATTTATTGATTGAATATATGTTCATTTTTAAAAGCTAAAATGTGACCAAAATGATAAAAAAGAAATAAAATGTATTTATTAAAATTAATATTTTTGTAAATGTACCTGTATAATAAACAGCATTAGCTTGCAGAGAATTTATTTCATTTGTAAGTAAAAGAGACATTATAACTGAAATATACCCATATGAATCAATATCGAATTGGAATAGAAATCGAATCAAGAGTTTCTGAAATCGGGAAATCTGTATCAATACCCAGCCCTAATCACTTCTGAATGGAACGCACCCTAATGTAATATTACAGGGCAGCCAAAGCAGTGAAAATCTCTTTTACAATAATACAGACATTGGCTTTACCCAACCAAAGAGATGCACTAAGATTCCAGCTACTTCAATGCGATAAGATATTGAATGTCTCATGTGAATTGTGAGTGCTTCAATACTGTACGTTTTCTTGCCCGCTAAAATACAGTAAAATAGGCGTCCCAGGACTTGCTGAAAGTTTTCATTTCAGCCAAAATATGGGACATCCCAGCTAAAACGGGACAGTTTTCAACCATAACAGCAACAAACATTGCATTTGCCATATTTTTCATTTTTTTGTCAAGAAACTGCCTTCAGAAAAAAAATATAATCAATGGCAAATATAATCAAAACATCCATTGCTAAACTCTAACACTTGGTGAACCTACGCAAGATAAAAACAAAATGTAACTAAATGTGATAACATGATGATATTTAAAAAAAAATAAAAAAATACAAAATAAAATTGTACTTCTAAAACATTTTCGCACTTCTGTTTTTGCAGTTTAAAGGTTTAGTAATTGCACAAGGCCATATTGTGATTTCAATCTTAATTCAATAAATCATGCGGCATTAATGGATATCGTACTGATATCTCAGAAGTCAAAGTCTGCTGGTTTCGAAGCATTTTGGATGGTTTCCCTCATCATTTAGCCTATATAGGTAAGTGCCGCTTTCACAAATGTCATGTCCGTTTATGGCATTTTTTTTCCGCATTAACATGAGAACGAGAAATAATAAAAATGAAATATTACATGTTCTTATGCGTGCCAACCCTTCTACATATTGTGGCTATTGTTATTTCTGGATTGTGCATTTAAATTCACAGATTATTTACAAAGTGTGTTACTTATTAATTATAAATAAACCATTGGTTTTTCATATCGGTGTTTTCATGTTTATTACCGATATGCAGATGGTTTTAATTTGGTCAATAATTGGCTGATAAACATCAGCAGCCAGTGCAACAGTAAACATCGGTGCATACATATTTATGAGATTTGTGTTAAACTTTCTATAGGTCATGTTTTTTGTTTTTGTTTTTTTTTTCTATTATTATTATGCTTATATTTACAGTTGTATTTATGATCTAATTTGTATTGGTATTTTTCCACCTGTTGTCGTAGAGTGATTTTTCAGTCCTCAAAAGGGGCCGGTGGAAGAAGTTGGAGAGAGTTATTAATAATACTTACATTCTATATAATTTACTGGGTGTAAATCCAATTCCTTACGAGAACCACATTTTCCATGCGTTTAAAAGGAGCATGTCACTGTCATAGAAATATGCCTGATATTCAACAAGGACGCAGTTAATGCACAAATTAACGTAAGTCCATATTTCTATTCTTTTAATTCATTGCATACAGTCCATTTACACTACCAACATCTTATGAATGTGCTCTCTTTGTTTATATCACTGGTGTTTGACAGGGAATTGACTATATACAGTAATAGGACGCAGACGGTGCAATAATTGGATTAGAACCTCATAATTAAATTGCACTTGACCCAGCCCATTAGCACTTTGCGCACGCAATTTCGCCAATCCCACTTGCGTCTAGACTTAGCGCATGCTTACACGAAAATACCAAAACTTCATGGCCATGCCCACTGACTTTACGTGTATGACTTATGGCATAAAATAGGGCCCCAGGAGTGACTCAGTATGTTTACATGCACTTTAAAAGTTCAGTTTCAGTGAGACTAAAACAATAATTCGGCTTTTTAAAATGTAATTTAAACACTTGCAAAGTCACACTAACAGATCTAGTTAATGCGATTATAGCTCGGCTTCGTCCAGCATGTATACACGTTAGTCGGATGTGTATGCGCCTAAAAACAGGTGATGTGCAACTAGGGTTGCCAGCTGTCCCATTTAATACAGAATCATCCCGTATTTAGGGATCATAATTGTTCCATAAATGATCCCTAAAGGACACAGTTTGTCCATTTGAATAATGTTCACATTCAGTTGTGAGCATTAAAAAAATGCAGAGTAGAATGGAAAACCAATCGAGAGAAATTCATCTTCAAACATGGATACTACTACAGGGTTTTTCCTGGGTCAAAAATGGTCTTCGATGATTGCTGACATACACGGTCATCCATAATTTTTGGTTGTTTCTTTTTTTACATAATTGCAAATAATTAACACTTAACATAATTATGTAGTTAAATACTGAAGATGAGTTATTTTTGATCATCTGAGGCTACGTCTACATTAATCCGGATAAATTTGAAAACGGTGTTTTCGTTTTCGAAATGCTCTCTGTCCACACTGCCATTTTCATGCTTTTCCAAAAATTGCTCATCTACAATGAAACGTATTAAAACGCTTAAATCACCTTACTGCGCATGCAAAAAATCACCGTTCCATGTACCGGCTAAAATGCTAATTTTCCTCGTGTTTCGTCGCCAGAAAGCAATTATGAGTAAATTTTGTGTCGCCTGTGAAGGAATGCAATGTGAAGGTTGTACAAAGTAACAATTATCTTTAACAATGCTCTCAACGTGAATAACAGGCACAATAACGCTGCTACAATGCGGTCCGCCATCTTGATTGTTTTGGGTTGAATGGATCACATGACTGCGTCACATGACAGCAAATACGTCTTCGTTTTCGGATATCTCCATCTCCCCCATCTCAGTGTGGCCAAAACGTAGAGAAAAAGATGCGTTTTCAAACGAAAACATATAAGTGTGGACGTGGCCTGAGTATCTAGAAACGTCTGAATTCAACAACGTTTTCCGATGAGCCCAAAACGGCGGACATATATTTACGCATGTCGGTGGAGATATAGCTTAAATAACATTTACTCCCAGCCTAAGAAGGTTTGTCAGATTATTGCTGTTCCTCCAGGCAAGTATGGTTGTGATATGTGCATCTGTGACCCCCAAAGTCTTGTATCTGATTTTCCAGAAAAATGGGTGGTGCGTTTTTGAACTTCTTTTCCTAAGATACCTTGAAGCAATTCAAACATGAACACATGTAGTGTATAAGCAAGCAAAACTATTGTAGTAAATTGCATTATACTCTGCCTGATAATCTTTTTAGGGTATTTCACGTGTAAAAACATGGTCCAAAACATTTTGCATTTTGCAATACGATCATGCAAACCACATTCAGAGGTGAACAGAAACACATGTGACATCACAGTGACTATCCATCTATTGCCCTAAATATAATAGAGACAAATACACACGTTAACATTGTTTGGCTGGTTAACATGGTCCAGTTAGCGGGTTCCACTGAGATGAATGGGAATGCTAACGGATAGCTCTCTCCAGGTATTCTAGACCTTCTTGGTTTCTCTTGTGCTTTGATGAAATACAGTGTGTATTTCTATAGAGCAAAAAGCCCAACCGTACCCAGATTCAAATATACTCTCTCCTGCACTGTTTTGGTTATCAGGCCCCCAGATGAGCTGTTGAAGATTTGTTTACTTTCAGATTTGCTGGTCTGTTATTTTTTGCCCTCAAGCTTTTAAGTAAATTGTTCCATGTGGGCCACAGACATCCGGGTCTCTACTGAATCTTTCAGCTCTCATTTTAGTCTTTATGCTGGAACTCTGAATTAATTTAGCTTCCAATACAGAAGGGTCCAAATGTCCGATAGCACAAGTGAAAATGTTTAATGCATTTTTCGGATTTAATAGAAACTGTTTAAGTTACAAAAGTTGGTTTATAAAACAATCTACATGAATTTGAGAATGTCTTAGTATTTTATTTGTGAATGTTACAAAGCCTGCGTGCTTGAACGGAAGCAAGAAAATCAGACCTCTTTTTTGCAAAGGAGCTAACATGGTCACCGGTTCACTTACCGGTATTTGATTAGTGACCTATAAGTAGGGCTGGGCGATATGGCAAAACAAATTCATCTTGATTTTTTTTTTAAACTTATTGGATGATTCACAATGTCGATTTTTCAACTTTGAAATGTACTACACTGAAAAGTAACTTTAACATGATTCAAATTGCATGTTCATTATTAGAATATAAGGCAACCTGGTTAGAGAAATCAAAGTTCTGTTCATTATAGAAAACATAAGTGTGCAAGGAAAATGCAAATAAATAAATAAATAAATAAATATAAACGTGCACCACACAGAAAGTTGTCAACATAGTGTTAATTTAAAATACATTAAAATGTAATTTATTTAAAATAACCCAAATTAAATAATAATATAAAATAAGAAAACTGCAAAATGCTAATTATTTTATCTAAACTAAGTCTATATAGATTAAGCTATCTAGAAATCTATATTTTGATTTAATAAACCCCTGCAGATCAGAAAAATTATCTGTCTAGAAAAGTTTTTTTTTCCAGTTTTGAATTGGAAATTAACTTGCATTATGGACGTGAAAATACATGTTTGGAAAAAGGACAAAAAAAAAGGACTTATCAGTATGTTATCCATTAAGGCTTCACGATTGATTGAATTAAGATTTAAATCGCATTATGGCCTTTAAAAGCTGCATTTTAAAATCTGCATTCACCACTTCAGTCAGCACTGCGTGAGCACGCGGCACCCTCTAGCGGTTGTGTGCGATACACGTTGAGCAGCACAGCAAAATGAAATGATTTATCATTAGAATTTAACTTGCAAAGCTTGTCAAAATGATCGTTTCCCAAATGTTCTCTACAGATACAATACACTTGAAACATGTCATAGATCAAAGCAATAAATATCAATCTATCTGAATCATCATGGTTAAAGGAGTGGCGGATGTTTGATTTTTCCATTTATAGCCTATCCATATGATTTAATATGAATCGCCAATAACTGTCACGTAACTAATGGTTTATTATGGGTATTTAATGAAAGTAAAGGAGACCCATTCTGTTCATCAACATGCGCAGAATGGCAGATATGGTCTGATAAAGCCGGTGTATACATACATGGTGTACGAAGTCGAGCTACAATCACACTGGAAATGCACTGCCTGGCCCCCAGAAAAGTTGCATACTCTAATATTTTGTTGGGCCACCTTTAGCTTTGATTACGGCACACATTCGTTGTGGCATTGTTTCGACAATGTTATGCAACATCACAACATTTATTTCCAACCAGTGTTGCATTAATTTTTGGCCGAGATCTTGTATTGATGACGGGAGAGTCGAACCACTCCGTAAAGCACATCCCAAAGATTTTCAATGGGGTTATGGTCAGGACTCTGTGGTGGCCAATTCATGTGTGAAAAATGATTCCTCATGCTCCCTGAACCACTCTTTCACAATCTGAGCCTGATGAATCTTAGCATTGTCATCCTGGAATATGCCCGTGCCGTCAGGGAAGAAAAAATCCACTGATGGGATGATCTGGTCATTCAGTGCATTCAGGTAGTCAGCTGACTTCATTTTATTGCCACATAATGTTGCTGAGCCTCGAACTGACCAATTGAAGCAACCCCAGATCATAACACTGCCTCCAGAGGCTCGTACAGTGGGCACAATGCGCTTCCCTTCTTACCCTGATGATGCGCCCATCGCTTTGGAATAGAGTAAATCTGGACTCATCAGACCACATGACCCTTTTTCCATCGCTCCACAGTCCAATCTTTACGCTCCCTAGCAAATGGAAGTCGTTTCTTTCTGATTAGCCTCACTAACAAGTGGCTTTCTTGTGTCCACACAGCTGTCTAGTCCCAATCCTGTAAGTTCTCATCACATTGTGTGTGTGGAAATGCTCTTACTTTCACTATTAAACACAGCCGTGAGTTCTACTGTCGATTTTTTACGTTGTAACTTCATCAAGCGTTTTAGTGATCTCACGATCATTCAAGATTTTTTTCCGACCACAGTTCTTCCGTGAAGCTGATGGTTCACCACTATCCTTCCAGGTTTTAATAATGTGCTGGACAGTTCTTAACTCAGTTTCAGTGATTTCAGAAATCTCATTAGTTGTTTTCTTTGTTTGATGCAGGCTAATAATTTGCCCCTTCTGAAACACAGTAACATCTTTTCCACGACCACAGGATACGTCTTCTGACATGGTTGTTTGAGAAATGAGAAGCTACACACTGCATCAGTTAGGGTTAAAAGAATTGCTATGTCTCAGCGGTAATGCGCTCAACAAGCCATGTGATAAGATGCGCGGATTGACGGTACAGACGCGGAGGCAACTGAGATTCATCCTCCGCCACCCGGATTGAGGCGAGACACTATGCCACCACGAGGACCTAGAGCGCACTGGGAATTGGGCATTCCAAATTAGGGAGAACCCCCCCCCCAAAAAAGGATCTGCTTATTCAAATCCAAATGCCGACTTTTTTTTTGGCCAGGCAATGTATTACCAGCGTCTTTTATATCAGTCTCCATGTTGTTAACCTGTTACGTTCATTTAAAGCGATCACACGTTCTGCTGATCAGATTGTAGGCGACATCAAGCCCAATGAATATTTTTTCTGTTCCTTATTCAGCCTTTGTTGGATTGACACACTTATCTAACTATAGCGTTTGCTAATATTTTTATGCAAAACCTCGAAACTTAAACATTTGACCAAAACATACAAACTTAACTACATTTTTCAGAAAGCGTGACAGTAGATCAGCTATTTTCACAATAGTGTGGCTTTTTCATTAACAAGCTACATTTTCCAACGAGTAGCAAAATGCTAAATTTATCATAAAAATAAAAATAAATTAGTTTTTTTTTGCTGTTTATCCCAATATTTTGATTCAGAATAATGGGGTGTTTTCTAGTTTTATTAGTGTATATTAAGTAGAGGTTGATCGATAGTGGATTTTGCAGATACAGATAACCGATAACTTAGTTATCGATAACGATAACGAAGGTGGTGGAAAAGGCCGATAACCGATTAATCGGCCAATAGTTTTTAAAATCGATTCATAGAATGTTCAAACATTTTCTTAGTCGGCACAGACATAGAGGCCAGACTACAAACTGAATAAAATCCCAGATTTAGTTTATTTTTCAACCAAAATTCCAAAACAAATCAAAAAGAAAGAAGATTAGGTGCACAGCGTGGGACTTTTAACACTAAACAAGCCTGAACACACAAGGGACTCTTATTTTGAAATGACGGAGACTTGGCTCCGTTACAGTGCTCTATTTGTAATATTTACCAACTTAAGCTTTATATAGCCAATATATTGTTTTTATTTCCACAATATATGAAGTTGGAGACACAATGTATGTGTGATGAGGGACGTTTCCATATAGTAAAAATTTTCTTTGCATGTCCTCGCTTCATTATAAAAAATAGAGGAACACGGAAGAATAAAAAAAACTATCGGCAACTGTCGGCATAAAGTTTTGCGTATAACTGATAGTTTCATAATATTTTTTGGTGGAAACCATGGTTTTACTACAGTGATAATGTTTTACCCATATAGTAACCTTGGCTTTACTATAGTAATATTATATAAACCATGGTTAATTTTGTGGTTACTATGGTTTTGCTATAAATTCCAGGCTCTATTTTTGTAGTCGCACAAATCGCAGGGCTTTGCTCAAAGACTGAGCGCTATATCTTATACACATTTTTGTGAGAGTGCAATTTTCGTATTACTTTCGTAATATTTCGTATTTTGCATACAGTCTATTTACGCCACCAACTTCTTATGAATGTGTTGTCTTTGTTTATATCGCTGGTGCTTTACTGGGATGAACTATATAATAGGATGCAGATGGTGCAATAACTGGAGAAGAACCTCAGAATGAAATTGCACTGGACCCAGCCCATTAGCACTTTATGCTATTCACACAAAGCAATACTTCAATGCTTGAATACACCTCTCCTATGATAAACAATTTTAGGTTTTTAATTATTGAGTTCAAAGTCATTTTTATTTTTTTGTTGGGGCTTAAAATCAATAATGTCAAGTTGTGCAACCGTCCAGAGACAGTAAAAAAAACAACAACATTCAAGTCATACAAGTTTTGGCACGAGTAGTGCAGAGTAATCTTTTATTAATATTTCTTAAAAAAATAAGCAGTTAAACAGTTTTGTTTTAAAATACGATTAATATTTGAAAAACCATTATCCACCAAATCAGAGTCAGGTGGTGTAACCAACATGCAGGTAGCAATTTTTTCTTATTTATTTATTTTATTATTATTATTATTATTATTATTATTATTATTTTGTTAAAACATAAAACAGAGAGGACACTTTTAAACCCTTAATGACTGTGTGTGCAGTTTAAAAAATATATACTGTATATTATGATGTCAAAAGGCACATTTTGTTCAGATCAAATGGAGTGACCCTGAGAAAAGTTTAAAAAGTTTAAAAAATTCACGATACTAGTAAAATATATTTATTGCCTTAAAATGTGTTTGAAAACTTAAAAATAAAATAAAATAAATAAATCATATATTTAGGGTGCATTGACATTAAGTCTTTAAATTATTATTATTATTATTATTATTATTTTATTATTAGAAAAGTTCATAAATGTATTTCATAAAATTGTGAAACCACCATGGACACAATTATATTTCTATAAACTTGACATGTTTTAAACTAGATAAAAAAAATTAAAAAAAAGATTTCTCATTTTTATCACCTTAGCTACTTATTGTTAGTAGCATATATTGTAGCGAACTACTTTATTATAAGAGTAGCTTGACTGTAGTTGCAAGCTCTCTATGGTGTGGTTTGAAGACCGCTTGCATTTCCCATGTAATACATTTGTTTATTTAGTTGTGTTTGCAAAATCAAGCGTCACTATTACTATTATCATACTTATAGTTAGTGATTTGAACAAATCCCTAACCGTATTAAATGCAGCATGTAACTTGTCACGCACCATTTGTGCTACAGACATGAATGATGCGTCTAATCATGTGGCTTCTTTAGAAGAGGTGTGCTGTTAATTTTCTAAACAATCACGCTTACAGTTTTTGCTTGGTGGATTTTAAATAGGGTGAAAAAAAAATCCCATAGACTTCTTTAGTATCCATTGTTTACAGATTCAACAATGCTGTACAGGCCTCAAAAGAGTCTTGACATTTTCCCACACTATTTGCCTTCAAAAAAAGAGGCAAGAGTTAAAAACTTGCCATTGTCATGGAACCGTGACTTTCATGTGTTGTTCTTCAGTGAACATGGCAAAAGGGTTGCGTCATGTGATGAAGGGTGTGTCCTGTCTGAATCAGTGACTAATACAGGGATGTTGAAGTCAACATCTTACAGTACATCCAGAATGTGGTGCTTCCTGTTTCTTTGTGCCTCTCATGAGTTTGACACTGGGAACAAGATGAAGTGATATTTAAAACTGTTATATCATCACAGCTATTGAATGGGATTGTCCAGGAGATTTGTAATCAGTTGAATTCTTACTGGTGTTTGGTTAAAGGGTATCTAATCTATACAGGATGAACAAAAGCCATGTTAAACATTTGTATGCATGTCTTTTCAATCTGAAAGAAAATAAACTGGATTTATTTGACATTCATTATTCTTTTACTCCATACAGTATAACTACCTCAGATAGCACGATACCAACATTTCAGTAGTCGGTACCGATTAGAGGTTGACCGATAGTGGATTTTGACGATATGATAGCTAAAGTGGTGGAAAGGGCCGATAACCAATTGATTAATAGTTTTTAAAGTCACCTTATAGAGTGATTAATAATTTAAAAAAAATATTAGTCTTTCCTTACTATAACAGGCACAGGCATACAAGAGTCCAAAATAAATAAAATCCCAGATGTTGTTTATTTTTCAACCAAAATCCCAATAATAATCAGGAAAAATGAAGATTTGGTGCATAATGCGTGACTTTTAAACAAGCCCAAAACACTCCAGGGACTCTTATTTTGAAATGACAGAGACTTGGCTCCATTACAATGATCTATATTTAAGTATAAGTACATTTTTCTTTTTATAGCCTATATATTCACCAGATGAAGGGTTTTGTATGTATATACTTTACCAGATGAGGTTTAATATTATTTACAAGATACAAGGATAAAAATATGGATGATTATTGTCAATGAAGAAAGATTAAGGAATTTTTTTTTTTAAACTATCGGGAACTATTGGCATAGATTTTTACCGATAACCGATAGTTCCAAAAAGCAACTATTAGCACCGATTAATCAATAATACCAATATATCGGTCTACCTTTAGTACAGATACCAGTAAAATTTCACGAGTCTCAACACCAATTCTGATGCAAAATGGTGCAAAAATGATGCAAAAAATAATATGCTATTGAACACAATCTTTTAGCCTATTTAAAAAGTTATATATCAATGTAAAAAATAAATAAAAAAGTGTTTCTCAACTAAGTAAACATTGCTTTTATTAGGATTCCTCTGGTAGGAGGAAACTTATTGTTTTTGTTAGTATTCTTCTTCTTATTATTATTATTCCTGTAGCTCTAAATTGCCCAATAACTCAAGATCTCCTTGGTAAAAAGTTTTGAAATTTGGTACATTGATAATACAGGCCATGAGTAACTACCACACCAAAAATGGCCCACGTGAGCTTATAGGTGGCGCTGCAGGCCACGTCCATTTTCAAAGTGACGCCATTTCCACCCTATAAGTCCCATATTTCTGAAACCTGGTATATATGCCTCATTTCTCATGAGGAACAAAAAAGCCTCTAGAACCCATAAAGTCCACCATGATGGATTTTCCTGTACAATACAAATTTGTCCAAAACTACAAAAATCTACTCCTCCTGAACCATAGCTCCAGTTGACTTGAAACTCGGTATGTATGTGTAGGATACATGTCTTTCAATTTGATATTTAGCAAAAATGAATACAATACAAAATGGCTGAAAGGTGTGCATTTATGTAAATGTCCACATTGTCTCAATATCCATATGTCCAAAAAATCTAATGCCATTTTGACTAATGTTTTTTTCCAACCTAACAGGCTTCAAGATGACATCACTCTGAAGTACTGTACACAATTTCACCTTGATATGTCAAAAGATGACAGAATTACAGTTTACTATTATTTATCGCTAATGCTAAAATAATGCTTTACAAATCCGCTAGTCATAAAACCAATACTTTGATTCAATCACCAGTTCATATGAAGAGTCTTGCAATGTTTAATAACAAATTAATGAAATGTTGTGTACATGTGTGAAGTACATGTCTCTACTATGTCAATTTTTACAGAATTTGCAGTTTTGAGGAGGAATCCGCATTGCTGCTTACAGCTATATTTTTTATTTATTTAAGTAGGGCCTTATGAAACATTTCCCATTTTTTTCCATTTTATTTATTTTTTCTAAATTTCATGTTTTAAATTTGAATTACATTTCATCATCAGAATGGTGAAATTAATAAATAAAAAATACTTTTCAACATTGCGTTGCATATTTTTTTTAATCAAATGAAGTGCTTCTATCTAAAACACAACTTTGGTCTTATTTTTTGTCAAATAAAGTGATGCACAACAAAGCAACACAGTATAAATGAAAACACTGATAACAAAAAAAATTTTCAGTGCAACAAAACTCTTGCTGGTGAGATATTGCGTAAACATCATTATTAATAACTATTTATTAATAATAATAATAATTATTATTATTGTTCCTATTATTATTACCATTAATATTAAATGCTACTATATAGTAATAATATTAATATAATAATATATAATATTTATGTTACAAGTTGAATCTGGCTTTTATTTTTATTTATTTTTTTGGCTTTTTAGTTTCTGTGTTTTCTCCGGAAAAACGGTTGGTTTTATGACCCGGTGTGATTTTTAAAGAGCAAAATGCTGCAATTTAATTAGATAAATATATATTCCGCCAGCTCTGCTCGTGTCATAGTGAATGAGCGCTCTGTTCTGTCATCTACTACAACTCGCACAGACATGTGACTCTCATAATGTGGTGTTTTAGTGTACGAGTGAACTCACACATTCACTGTAAAGTGTGCAGCACATGCAGACAGTTCATTAATTAAATTGCATCCTTTTGTGGTTTGATAGTCACACTAGGACAAATCACGATTTTAATTGGATTAATTGTGCATTCTATTTTTCCCCCAAATGTGTCAAATAAGTGTTTGAGCATTTGAAAACAGCCGTGTGTCAGTCAGACAGCATGTGGAGATCAAATTGAGTCATACTCGGTAGTACCGGTACAGCTGAAACACTGGTGTTGTGACATCTTTTTTATTTTAGCTTTGACTTGGTACCAAAGTACTGGGATCTCATAATAAAGAGATCTCATTTGTGATTTTACTTTTATAGGAAACGCAAGTGTAGAGTGCAGTGAGCATTAAGTTGAAAAGCAGCCTGTTTGTTTTTGTGGTTTCTTTGACCACAGAAACAAAGGGTTTCTCAGGAAGTAGTTCAGAGCTCTTATTTCCTATCAAAAATCTTGCTTAACAGATGCAAAGTGCAGAACATCTGCTGTTAAAGCCTAGTGTACACTACATGACTCACGCTATGATGCATTGTCCCGACAAGTGAAAGACCGACAATGAGCAACAGCCAATGAAATACAGGGAGAGCGCAGGAGGACGGCAAGGTATTAGGAAGTAAAGACAAAAAATGATTCGAAAATAAAATGAAACGTCACCCACATCTCCCTATTATTTTCAGCTGTTTTTCTCAAATGTTTCCTTTTGCAAATAGCAAAATGGGCGCGAGCCGTCCTGTCATGTTTGTTGAAAGTGGAGAGCAAGATTTGGGTAGACAAGAAACAATTAGGAAATAAATCATACACATCTCCCTACTCGCTGTCTTTATAATTTGCCTCAATCCGAGTGGCGGAGGATGAATCTCAGATTGAGACCGTCAATCCGTGCATCTTATCACGTGGCTTGCCCTGAGCACGTTACCACGGAGACGTAGCGTGTGTGGAGGCGTCACGCTATTCTCCGCGGCATCCATGCACAACTCACCACACACCCCAGCGAGAGCGAGAACCACATTATAGCGACCGCGAGGAGGTTACCCCATGTGACTCTACCCACCCTAGCAACCGGGCCAATTTGGTTGCTTAGGAGACCTGGCTGGAGTCACTCAGCATGCTTGAATTTGGTTATCTTAATGTTAAGGTGCATTTTGGGCGATCTGTTTGAAACAGGATGACGCTAAAGGCAGCTGTAACGGCCGGTTTTTCGGCGTTTCCGTGCAGATTTAAAGGGAATTTAGTGTACGATTGGAAAATGTCAAAAAAAGCGAATGCATGAACGTGTACAATAGAGACACAGATATGAGCAGCACTACAGGTGCTGCACTAAAATAAAAGAATAAATAAGAGAAGCTGTGCTCCGGTCTTTTAGCACTTTCTTTCTCGTCTTTTGCTTTTTTGCACTTTATTATCATTGAGGAAAACACAGACATTATGATTGATGTATGCCCTCATGAAATCAGAGACTCTCCAAAAAATCCAAACACAAGTAGTTAAAAGAGACGACCAGGTGTAACAGTCTTAATACCAGTATACACATTGTCTCAGTCGGGGACGAATGGTCGTGAAGTTGATACACTACAGTGGGTGCACCAGCATGACGAAAACCATGACTGTGAGTCGCAGGGCGCCAACTGCAAGTCGTGTAGTGTATGCCAGGCTTAAAGTGAGTTTTTCTCAAGCATCAGGAAAGTTCTTCATTGGCTGTCTGAATTTTAATACGTCAAGTTCAAGTTCTAGTCATCAATGAATGATTCTTAAACATCTCTTGTTACAAATGTTGCAAAGCTTTTCATGTAAAAGGAATTCTGTATTCTTCCTCTCACTCTCTTGTTCTTTCACACCCATACGACTTTATTTCTTCCTTGGAGCACCAAAGAAGATGTTAGACGTATGTCGTAGCATTTTGGAACAACATCAGGATGAGGAAAAAACGTGTTTCTAAATGGTGACCAGTTACAGAGCCTACTGTACTCTTATTCAGAGGGAAAGATCCTCTGCCGTGTGTACCGTGGGAAATCAGTGTGTTACTGAAGAAACAATGCCATGATTTAATGTTCTGATGACATTTCTCATTTGACGTGAGTCAGACTTCCAGGTGCAGAGATGACCACAAATTGTGCAACCTTTTGAAATACCTGATGCACTTGTTGATGTATGAAACAAACTAAACAGGCGCGGCACGATAAGCAAATTCTGCGCAACGCCACACAATCATAAACATCCTTATCAGCTGTGTATTGTTTTCAGAGAATTTATCTTGAATTAAGTGTATTCTTCTTACACCACTGGCAACATGTTTAAGCATAAAAACAAGTAAGAAGAAGAATTGAATTCAATGTAATTCCTATCTTTTTTTACGAGAAGTGAGAAACATATTTCTTGGCTTATTTTGAGATACGTTGGAAAGCAAAACATGGCAATTACACACTGGTATGCCACGCTGAGTTGTTCGGAATAAGTGTAATGCACAAGTAAATGGAGTTTAAGGTTCATTAATCTATACTGTATATTCGGAGTATTCATATTAATAAGTTGTGCATGTAAACATCACTACTGTCAGTTGATTCCTGAACTGATCTGTTATAAAGACTGTAAGCCTCTTTCTTTCAAACTGGACTCATATGACAGTTTCACTCCAACAGTTGATCAAAGGAAGTATAATCTGGCCCAGACTGATTTTAAAGGTTGGTTAGTCAGAGGTCAAGAGGTCGGGTGGTTTCCTTCCCGACCGCTCATTAGAGCTGGGTCAGTGATTTACTATACTGTCTGTTTATCTCTATTATTGTTTTTGAATAGAAATGGCATAAAAGTGTGACTGTTTTTCCAATCAGCCATTCGGTCGTAAAAGGGTTGTTTTGCACTCTAAAGGTTTTTGTTGGTTTTATATTGCACTAATGTAACACAATGAACAATGATATTAAATAACTTTCCTAGTGACACTTTAGAATAAGTTAACATATAAATGCTAACTTGTTTTATAAGTTAACCTGAACGCACAGCATTGACTAATCGTGGTTATTGTTCATTTCTACATATAGATTGCAGTTTATGCAGTTTCTAAATAAAAGCTTTCATTTATTTCATAGTTCTCGGTCACTACATAATTCGCATTGTTTCATTTGTGTTATTTCATAGTTTTGATGACTTTCACAGTGTGGGGAAAAAAATGGAATAAAAAACAATGAGTAGAATTAGACCGATATATCGGTTTTACCGATTAAGCGGTGTCGATAGTTGTTTTTTAAATTCATGATTAACATTCACATGGGGATTTGCTGTATTTAAATCTTTCATCGTTTTATTTTTATTTTTTTATTTTGATCCCCTTTTCTCCCAATTTGGAATGCCCAATTCCCACTACTTAGTCGGTCCTCGTGGTGGCGCGGTTACTCGTCTCAATCCGGGTGGCGGAGGACAAGTCTCAGTTGCCTCCGCTTCTGAGACCGCCAATCCGTGCATCTTATCACGTGACTCATTGCGCATGACACTGCGGAGACTCACAGCATGTGGAGGCTCATGCTACTCGCCGCGATCCACGCACCACTTACCACACGCCCCATTGAGAGCGAGAACCACTAATCACAACCACAAGGAGGTTACCCCATGTGACTCTACCCTCCCTAGCAACCGGGCCAATTTGGTTGCTTAGGAGACCTGGCTGGTGTCACTCAACACGCCCTGGATTCAATACTCGCTGAGCTACCCAGGCCCCCCTAAATCTTTCATCATTGACAATATTCATATTTTTATCCTCACTTTAATGCATATTTTGAGAAGTTAGTTAATCGAGTGTTCTAAATTAGAGTGCGGGCATGCCAAGAAAAACGTGCCCATCAGCAAATACAGTGTGTCTCCAACTTCATATTTTGTGAATAAACGTAATTAAAAAAAACTCATCTGGTGAAATATATAGGCAATAAAAAGCTTAATTTGGTAAAAATGTAAATATAGATCATTGTTGCAGAGCCAAGTCTCTGTCATTTCATAATAAGAGTCCCTTGTGTGTTTTGGGTTTGCACCGAATCTTACTTTTTTTCTGTTTATTATTGGGATTTTGGTTGAACAGTAAACTGCATCTGGGATTATATTCATTTTGGACTCTTGTAGCCTCAATGTATGTGCCCATCATAGTAAGAAAAGACTAAGAAATGTTTTTAACATTCTATAAATTCTGTCGTATCTGCAAAATCCACTATCGGTCGACCTCTATTCCATTTATACTGTACTTTCTTTTAATCTCCCTTTTGAAGAAGTTTCTATAGTCTTGCCAGCAACTGTTATTATTATTATAATTTTTTATTACACTGGTTGTTGTAACACTCAAACGTTCATGCTCTCTTTGGTTTCGAAAGTCTGCATAAAAGTGCCATGTGTTCTGTCTGTCTGAGACGGCTGGTGAAATTTACTTCAGTGATCATTCCAAGAAATCCCTACAAGGAGAAGAGTCCTGAAAACATCAGTGCCAGCCAGAGTCAAGCACAACGCTCACTGCTGCCAGAATGGCTTTATGGGATGCCAAGAATTCTGTACAACTTGTTACTGCATGTTCTCAAACATCTGGGACTATTATAAGAAAATGTAAAGATTCAATATTTCTCTGATCCCCCATTTTTTTTTTTTTTTTTTTGGCAGAATGAGTATGATTTTTATCAGCGATGCACCGATGTATCGGCCACCAATATTTATCGGCCAATTATTGACCAAATTAAAACCATCAGCAAATGGGTTTAACCATGAAACGCTGATATGAAAAACTGATGGTTCATTTATAATTAATTATCATCACACTTTGTAAAAAAAACTATTTTCTTTTTCAAATGCACAGTCCAGAAATAATGATATGTAGAAGCAGCGCTTCAGTCAGCATTCTGTAAGCAAGCGGCGCCCTCTAGCGGTCTCAACAGCATTTTCCATTATCCATTACACCACTATAATACAGAGCTTAAAAGGGCATTTTGTTCCTTTGGTAACTTTTTATTTTTATAGTTATTTGTTAAAATCGGTATCGGTACCAAATATTTTCATATCGGTGCATCCCTAATTTTTATTACCGTAATTTAGATTTTCCTGTATTATAACAATGGTTTTACTACAAATATCATGGCTAAAATATTATTACTGTAGTAAAACCATGGTTAAATTTCATAAGGATAGATAAAGGTATTGTGAGGGAACCCAAAACTATTTCAGAAAATAAATTCAACTCTTGTCCTCTATGGGGCGCTGTACTTATCAAATAAGCATATTAATGACATTGATCATGTTATTTTTGTACAGACGGTCAGATTTCCTTGTTTCCAGTGACGTAAACAAAATGAACTTACTGGAGAATATGATCATCCGGTTTTGTTCATGTCAGCTCCAGTGCATGACGTCACTGAAGCAAAAAAGGTGATGTACCACCAAATACTAATTCTTCTTCTTTCTCATTTTAACAGGGTGATTTGACCTGGAAAAGTTCATCTGGACATGATCTTCATCTGCAGTCAGTTCACATTCAGAGTCTGTCTGAGCTGGAGAGAGTCCGACTGCAGGAAGTTGCTCTGGTCAAACTGCTTAAAGACTTTGATTTAGGATGCCAGATCACCATCCCTAAAGGTACACACATACACACACACACGCACGCACGCACGCACGCACGCACACACTCGCGCGCACGCACGCACGCACACACACATACACACACGCACTCACGCACATGCACACACACTCAAGCACACTCACACACGCACTCACGCACTCACACTCACACACACTAACACTCACACACACACACACACACACACACATACACACACTCACACATGCACTCACACGCACTCACACAAACTCACACACACTAACACACACTCACACACGCTCACACACACACTAACACACACACTCACACGCACTCACACACACTAACACTCACACACACACACACACGCTCACACACACACTAACACACACTCTCACACACACTCACACACACTCACACGCACTCACACACACTCACACACTCTCACTCGTACTCACACAAACTCACACACACTAACACACACACACTCACACGCACTCACACACACTCACACACTCTCACTCGTACTCACACAAACTCACACACACTAACACACACACACTCACACACACTAACACACACACACACACTCACACACACTAACACACACTAACACACACACTCACACACACACACACTCACACATTCACATGCACTCACACACACGCACGCACACACACTCACTCACACACGCACTTACACACACACACTCACGCACACACTCACACGCACTCACACTCACACACACACACACTCACACACACTAACACACACTCACACACACACTAACACACACTCACACACACACACACACTCACACACACACACTAACACACACACACACACACACACTCACACACACACTCACACATGCTAACACACACTAACACACACTCACACACACACTAACACACACTCACACACACACTCATACATGCTAACACGCACTCACACACACACACACACACACACTCACACACACACACACACACACTAACACACACACTCACACATACTAACACACACTCACACACACTCACACACACTAACACACACACACACACATACTCACGCACTAACACACACTAACACACACACTCACACATACACACACACTCACACACGCACTCACACGCACTCACACACACTAACACACACTCACACACTCTAACACACACTCACTCACACACACTAACACACACTCACACACTCTAACACACACTCACACGCACTCACACACACTAACACACACACTAACACACACTCACACACTCTAACACACACTCACACACACACACACACACACACACACACACACATGTTAGTTTAGCTATCATTATGAGGACTCTCCATAGACATAATGATTTTTATAATGTATGAACTATAGCTTCTATCCCCTAACCCTAACCCTACCCCAAAAAACTTTCTGCATTTTTACATTTTCAATAAAACATCGTTTAGTATGCCATTTCCCTTTTGAGGACCACTGGCTGGTCCCCACAACATAGATGATCTCAGGTTTTACTATCCTTGTGGGGACATTTGGTCCCCACAACGGAGGTTAAACCTGTACACAAACACACACACACACACACACACACACACACATACACACACACACACCCACACGCACACACAAACACGCACACACACACGCACACACAGACAGAAGGAATGCATTTACCACTCACTCATCTTACAAAGAAAACATTCCATCAGTGTTTTAACGCACCCCACTTGACATTCCAGTCCTGTGTTTCTTCAACTTTGGGCACTTTGATGTCCCATGGGTTGATTCTTACCAGGACAGATTTATTTATTTATTTATTTATTTGTTATATGAATTTCACTTTAAAACAGACTTGGAAAGTTTTTATCAGGCTTAATAATTTATTTTTGTTACTTTCCAAATGTCTTTTATGTCTAGATGTGACTGTTTTAGCCTTCAGACCCAGACTTTCAATATTAACCATGAAAACACATGATAAAAATACAAATTATTACATGTTTAAAACTATGACCATCTAAACAAGCAGTGAAATAAACAAAGAATGAACATTGAATAAACAATTTCAACATGTAATGTGCAAATTATTTATACACATTTTTTCAAAATTAAGCATTTCCACCACACCAGACTATCTCAAAAGTTAGTGTACTTGTTAACCAAGTGGACAAAATTGTGAGTGAAGAGCATGAAATATGAGACAAAACAAAGAAAAATCAAGTGCTTCATTTATCAAGCTGTAATTTTGCCAAATGATGCAAAAAGTGTGAAAATATTAGTTAATTATGTGTATTTATGACAAATTAGCCTTAGCAAGACAAAGGAGTTGGTCATCGTATATCAAAAACATTAAAAATATAATTTCCATCAGCGTCATTTCCAGCACAGAATTATATTAAAGTAATATTCCGGGTTCAATATAAGTTAAGCTCAATCGACAGTATTTGTCACATAATGTTGATGAACACAAATAAATAATTTAAACTCGTCCATCCTTTTCTATTAAAAAAGCAAAAAATCTGTGTTACAGTGCGACACTTACAATGGAGGTCAATGGGGTCAATTTTTAGAGGATTTAAATGCAGAAATGTGACGCTTATAATTTTATAAAAGCACTTACAATAATTCTTCTGTTAAAACTTAAATATTATTTGAGCTTTAAAGTTGTTAAAATCATAATTACAGTCATTTTAGGGTTTGTTGACATTATATTGTCATGGCAACGAAGATGTAATGAGTTATAACTTTACAGAAAAGTTTAGTAAGTGATTTTATCACATTAAAATCATGTTAACACACATACTGTTTATGTCTTGTGTCTATACTTTTGAAACAGTGAGTATTTTAATGTTTACGAATTGACCCCATTGACTTCTATTGTAAGTGTCTCACTGTAACACAGAGTTTTGCTTTTTTAAAGAAAAGGAGGGGGAAGTTGATATCCAAATCTGTGGTAATCAATGTTATGCCACACTGTCGATTGAGCTTAACCCTTTAAGCTCAGATAGGCGGGCACACGAGAAAAAAATAATTGTCAAAATATTAATAACTACAGTCTTGACCAACACAAAATAGGTTTAGTTTGAAAGCGTAGAAGCTCTACTTTATAATGCATGTAGACATTATGAACAAAACTGAACAAGTGCTTTGAAATTTGCAGTCAAATCAGAAGTTTTCCTTTTTGATCATTTATTAAAAAAAATTGCACTTTACATATTATTACAATCAGTAAAACATCAAACTGATCAAATAGCCATGTGTCATATATCGTTGGAAAGCTCTCAGAGTAACATACAACCAGCCTATTTGTTTTATTCACAGACAAAAATAAAGTAATAGCTAAGTATATGTCTTTGACAATTATGTTGGTGTTGCTTATATGAAGCGTTTTCGCTTATAACTTCACGAAATATAAACGGTAACATAAAATACCACATATCATTACTTAGAGGAGGATGATTATCTTTCAAACGAGTCCACACACAAGATAATCAGATGTATAGATCATTAGATAATCCACATAAAGCCCAGTGTTACATATGACCACCAGGAGATGGCGCCAAATACATGACACAGACTCAATGATGACTCAAATGACACAGAATGAAACTCATTCTGTGAAATCTCATTACTAAAATCATGTCTGCATGCTATACAAACCTTTAGTCATTGTTGTGTTTGCATGTGTAATTAGTTCTTATGTACAATTATTATGTTTTATTTGTTTGGAGACGTTTTTGGACACTATGATAAACTATATTTGTAATGCTATAACTTTTGATTGATTTCTCGTATCAACACAACATTTTTCTCAGATATAGTTGACATGATTGAGAACAAAACATAAGCAGTTTTTGGAGCCACCTTATTTACACCCAGAGATATATAATGTCAAATAAAAAAAATAAGAAATGTTTTTTGTTTTTGTTTTTTTTTTTGTTTTTACTAATTTTTATTTTATTTTATTTTTCATCAGTTTTTAGGCTGAAAGTCTCAGAATGTATCATAATCTATATAATTAAAAAGTTTTCTTTACAATGATACCAAACACTTGACCCTCCTTGTTTTATTTGTTATTTTTTTTCAGTGGCATTACCAAAATTAAAGGCTTATAACTCAAAAAAAGAAAGAAAAAAAAGCAAGATTATATAATATAGATTATGATATATTCTGAGACTCTGAGCCTAAAAAAAAAAAAAAAAACACTGAAAAATCACAAAACAATTGAGCCAAAAATTACTTTTTTTTCTTCATATTTTTCTTATTTGACATTATATATCTCTGGGTGTAAATAAGGTGGCTCAGAAAAACTGCTTTTGTTTTGTTCCCAATCATGTCGACTGTATCTGAGAAACAATGTTGTGTTGATAATGTTATAACTTTTGCGACAAAAGTTATAACATTACAAAAATAATTGATCATAGTGTCCAAAAACATCTCCAAACAAATAAAACATAATAATTGTACATAAGAACTAATTACACATGCAAACACAACAATGACTAAAGGTTTGTATAGCATGCAGACATGATTTTAGTAATGAGATTTCACAGAATGAGTTTCATTCTGTGTCATTTGAGTCATCATTGAGTCTGTCATGTATTTGGCGCCATCTCCTGGTGGTCATATGTAACATTGTGCTTCATGTGGATTATCTAATGATCTATGCATCTGATTATCTTGTATGTGGACTTGTTTGAAAGATAATAACCTCCTCTAAATAATGGTATGTGATATTGTATGTTCCATTTATGTTTTGTAAAGTTATGATCGAAAATGTGGCATATAGGCAACACCAACATTTTTGTCAAAGACATATACTTAGCTATTACTCACTATATTTTTGTCTGTGAGTAAAACAAATAGGCTGGATGTATTCTACTCTTTGAGAGATTTCCAACAACATATGACACATGGCTATTTGATGAGATTGATGTTTTTACTGATTACAATAATGTGTACAGTGCAACTTTTTTTAAAATAAATTATCAAAATGGAACACTTCTGATCTGTCTGCAAATTTCAAAGCACTTGTTCAGTTTTGGTCATAATGTCTACATGCATTAGAAAGTAGAGCTTCTAAACTTTCAAACGATACCTATTTTGTGTTGCTCAAGACTGTAGTTATTAATATTTTGACTATTATTGTTTGTTCTTGCGGGCCCATCCGAGCTTAAAGGGTTTATTGCGATTAATGTGATTAACTAATCGTTGTGTCATGTAATTAACTTGATTAAAATTGTAATCAATTAACAGTCCTAATTTGACTTTTTGCATTAAATATTTTGAATCTAGTTGAATCTACTTGACACCATTTAAGTCATTTCAGACAAATACATAAATATTCATCATCAAAAGGCTGAAAAATATGAATATTTTATAGCTCAGTTTTTAGCTACATGTTGTTCCGGCCTAGTTGAAAGACATCCTAAGTGTTCAAATTGTTATTTTCTCTTCATAATGTTTTGTATTTTCAATCCTTTTTCTAGATTGCCAGAAGCATAAAAAGTCTCTCAGGAGGAAGCTGGATTCTTTATCAAAAGAAAAGAAAGACAAAGGTATTGATTTTTGTAGATAGTTTTGGTGTATCTAAACACAGAAACTGTAGCTGTTTCCATTCAAGTTGCAAATTTAATTTGATGCTAAAAATCGTCACTTTTGTGTAAATAGAAGAGAAAGGAAATGTAAGTTGAACATGCTCAATGTTATTAATTTACCAAAGTCTGATTAGTGACCAACAAATCTGAAATATTTCTTTATTTAATGCAATAAATCTCAACTTTCTGTTTATACTTAGGCTTGAATAAAAAAAAAAAAAAAAAAGAAATCCCAGATTTTCAGTGTGTTCTCAGAGTTTAGGTGCCCACTGTTCTTATAAAGAGTGCTTTCACCCAGAATGTACCATTCCAGCAGCTGATCCGCCTGAGCACGTCTCACTCGCTGTGCAGTAATGTGTGCAGGAAAGCACGCGCTCCCGCTGTGCTCCGACTGCCCCATGAAATAACAAAAACAATCCAAGACATTCCGCAGCTACTCCATTTACAGATCCAGATATATATATATCTATATATCTTATTATTAGTATATTTGCTCTGAATTGTCTTGAAAGAATGTTCTAATATTTCTTTATCGAATATACCAGTGTTGCATACATGTGTGTAGTACAAAGGTTTCATGAACTTCAACGATTTTATTTGGTGACAAAAGGAAGAAAAATCAGATCTTTTCCTGTTTCATCGGTTGTCACATTTTCATCCACAGTGTGAATATGTCCATACATACGGAGCACCTTATATGACAGGGAGGACTTTTTTTTTTTTTCTCTGAAATAGTTTTGTATTCACACCAAGACCGAAACAAATAAAATGAAAAACAATTTCACCCCTGTACAGTGGCCATCACTGTTCTACAAACATTTATTCTAGTGCATCTTTAAGCATTCAGCTGTCAATGCATAAGATTAATATTTAACGCAGTTAAGGCATTTATTTACCTAATTTGGCATAACTGTTTCACTGTGTTCTTTATGCATTTAGAGGAGTGTGTAAAGAGTGCTGTTGCTTTCATCCCATATCTTCTGTCTTTATATTTATGCATGCATTTTGCTACGAGTATATTTCAAACGAACTCCCAAACACAGCTTCTCTTTTTTAATGCCTGAATAATATAACACAAGGTACAGTGATATAAATACATGTGAAATAATCAGGGTTCCCAAAGTACTGGAAAACCTGGAATTTTGCAATGCAGTTTTCCAGTCATGGAAAATTTGAAAAATACCTAAATGTCCTGGAAAATAATTATTTGTCCTGGAAAATATTTCAGTATAATAAAACAGTTTGACCATGTTGCTAGCAAGGCTTTCGTTACATGTATAAAAACATGGTACAAATCGGGACTCGGAATAGGAGTCAAATACACAAATTTGTAAAGCATCGATACTTCCGATACTGATGTTGAATCAAAAATATCAATCCTTGGGGGCCTGGGTAGCTCAGCAAGTAAAGACGCTGACTACCACACCTGGAGTTGCAAGTTTGAATCCAGGGCATGCTGAGTGACTCCAGCCAGGTCTCCTAAGCAACCAAATTGGCCCGGTTGCTAGGGAGGGTAGAGTCACATGGGGTAACCTCCTCATGGTCGCTATAATGTGGTTCTCACTCTCGGTGGGGTATGTGGTGAGTTGTGCGTGGATGCCGTGGAGAATAGCGTGAAGCCTCCACATGCGCTAGGTCTCCGTGGTAACGCGCTCAACAAGCCACGTGATAAGATGCGTGGATTGACGGTCTCAGATGCGGAGGCAACTGAGATTCGTCCTTCGCCACCCAGATTGCGGCGAGTCACTACGCCACCACGAGGACTTAGAGCGCATTGGGAATTGGGCGTTCCATACTGGGGAGAAAAAGGGGTGAAAATAAAATATCGATTCTAAAAACTAAATTTTTTAAACTAGGGATATTATTATTTGGTTACCATGAACATGAACAATAATCATAAGCTTCAAAGTGAAATAAAAAGGATTAGGCCATATTAGCAAATACTTGTGCAGGATGGGAACTATTTCTTCTTCCGCTCATCTTAACATGCATGCTGAAACACACAAGCAGACAAGCGCTTATGCCATCACAAGACTCGTTCAAACAAGAGGGATCAGTGCCTTGTAGAGGTAATGTGAGAAAATCTGAGAAACAGTTTCTGTAGTGTAGTCTAGGGCATACGACGTATGCCCACCTATCTTGAGATTTTGCGTATGCCTACCTGAAATAAGTGATGATATGTATGGCCACCAGAACAACGAGTAGGCTTATATACACATTTAAATTTAACCTATGCAGTTAAACTTTGTGAAAATAATGCATGTTATTGCACCCCTGCTACTTTTTGATGCTCTTTTTTTCTTTTCTTTTTTTTTTTCTTTTTTTGCCTTTTACTGCTGTCGGTGGTGCCTTTTTCTGGTGATATCAAATCATTTCAGTTTAAATCTCTTAAGTAGAAAAATATTTTGGGTCTTTCATACATTCACAGTACATCCGCCTCTTCAGACACTACTACATCACAGCTTCTGGAGTAAATTCACGATAAAATAACAACATATCTATAGGTGATGTTTCTTATTTCTTATAATTGTGTGTAATCGATGTTAATAAGTAATTAAAAAAATAGTTAACCGTGGTTTTACTCCAGTAATATTGTAGTAATCATGGTTAATTGTGTGGTAACTATGGTTTAACAAAATCCCATGGTTAAACTATAGTTACTGTAGTGAAACCATGGTTAATTTTTGTAAGGGTAAACGAAACAGAAGTCTAATAATTTTCTGTTTAGGCTCACAAATGTAAAAAATAATGACTTGAATTATGACAAAAAATTATATTTTAGATTACCCATTTTATCCCAAGAAATTGCAAAAAAGAAGTATCAGTATTGGTATCAGTATCAACGATATTGGACATGAAATTATTGGTATCTGATCGAAAAGAAAATAAGTGGTATCACCCATTTCAAGAAACAAAATCAAAGGTTAAGTGCTCACACCCTCATGACTGATTACAGCAGCAGCCAATCGCGTGCTTGGATACAGCAGCGCCTACACAGTGAGAAGCGGCACTCGTGAAACTTCTCATTCATAAACAAACTACATGTACCAACCGACTGAATGAGAGGGGCATGTTGTTCGTTTACTACAGCATCGCCATGTGAGTCTACCTTGTTCATCACGGAGGGAAAAGGTGGAAGAGCTATTAATGCGTAAAAGTGACTGATGTTTATACACATTGAGGGGCTTTCACGTGACTCGCGTCAGCGCAACCTCGGCTCCAACTTCATAATTTATTTTATTTAATTATTACCTTATCATTTCTGAGTATCCAGAGGCCCCAGTTATTGAACTACAATACATTCACCTAAAACAAAACAAAAAACGCTAAGACCTAAACGAGTCCTCTTTTTATAATTTTTTTTTTTTTTATAATTTCATTTATTTATCACACATTATACATTTGCCCAATTTGGAATGCCCAATTCCCACTACTTACAAGGTCCTCATGGTGGCGCGGTTACTCACCTCAATCTGGGTGGTGGAGAACAAGTCTCAGTTGCCTCTGTTTCTCAGATCGTCAATCCGCGCATCTTATCGCGTGGCTTGTTGTGCATGACACCGCAGAGACTCACAGCATGTGGAGGCTCATGCTACTCTCCGCAATCCATGCACAACTCACCACGCGCCCCATTGAGAGCGATAACCACATTATAGGGACCACGAGGAGGTTATCCCATGTGACTCTACCCTCCCTAGCAACCGGGCCAATTTGGTTGCTTAGGAGACCTGGCTGGAGTCACTCAGCACACCCTGGATTCAAACTTGCGACTCCAGGGGTGGTAGTTAGCGTCAATACTCGCTGAGCTACCCAGGCCCCCCGGACTCGATTGTTGAAAGACTTGGACTTGACTCTGACTTGACTAAGGTGGACTCGAACCCAACACTAATTAAAAGAGTCATAATTTAGTAATATATGATCATTTTCCATCCTGTCTCTGGCCCTCTGTCTGATATTTTCGGTTTTGGCATAAGCGCATCATTAAAACTTTAAAGTAAACGCCCAAAGTTATGATTGGCTAACATCGTGCAGCCCCTCAGCCATATATAATACTCAATCGGAAGAGAGTGAACAAGCACCACAACATTATAAAACTAAATTTCAGGGTTTACACATTAAGCACATCCAACACATTGCATCTGAGTATATTAAACTGTTAATCTCAAGCACATTTGTTAACACTCACACCCTGTCTATACCGTACGCAAGAGTCGAGTTGCATCAAAAGCAATAGAACCCATTATAATCAATGATGCTGTCTACCATGGAAGTGTCTGTTGCGGTGCATCGACAGTAAACAGATGTCCTGTTCTATTTTGCACTGCACGTGCTGGCGCTACTACTGCCGACCACACAAATAAACGGTTTAAAAAGTTTGTGTCGACACGCCCGGTGTTGAGAGCCTTAAGCCGTTACGTTGTGTAACGGACGTGCCCGGTGTAAACAGGATGTCAGCACCATAAACTATCAAACAGTCATGACATTTGAAATATATATGAATGGAACTGTTTGCTTACTGTTTTGCATTGGGTCCAAGTGTTTTTAACTGCCCCATCCTTCAATAACAGTTCCTTGCAAAGCTTAAATCGTTTTATGACTGTACACAAGTCAAGTACAAGTACACAATCCACACTGATATGAGCCGAAAAAAACATGCAATCTACACCAAAGACACATCAACATCCAGTTTCCAGTATCATCCTGCACTGAAATGCACATCTAAATGGTCAACGATGTCCATCCAGCGCATGTTGTCATACACCTACAATTAAAAATAGCGCAGATGGGCGAAAGAACGTGTCCATGATGTGTCTGGTCTCAAAACAGCAAGAGGCAGCAGCTGAATGACAGAGAATGGATTCTCCTCTTCAGAGTTGACACCACATCTTTTAAAAGCGGCCCGAGATATGTATCAAGCGGTCAAAGATGTCTGTCTGTGCAGGTTTACATACAAAATTAATTTAAAATAGTCCAGATGGGTCCCCTTTGGTATTCAGGAATAGTTAGGCCGCTGTAGGGCTTGTTTGCGAACTGAAGCACCAGTGGGCGGGGCCAAGGGTGTGATGATATTAAGTAGGTGTTAATGTTTTTGAGCTGTAGAGGTAGTCATGAATTAATGTACCCCTAGTGACGTAGGGAAGTAGCGGAAGTAGAGAACGAGGCGTTGGTTTCAATAAATGCTTTTATTACATTGGTGATTCATTTTTGAGGTTTGGAATTCACAGTATGTTTTTATAGTAGAAAGACCTCTTGCATGTTAAAATATCAAGGAAAATTTGATTCCTTGTGACATGGGCCCTTTAATACTGTTGTATCCATATAGTAATCATGCATTACTGTTGTAAAACCATGGTTAACTGTATCCAAATCATGGTTTCTGTGAAGAAAAAGAAGAAAAAAAGCATTTTTACTTACTACAGTCATTATATTACTATATAGTAAAACTGCAGTATCCATTTAGTAACCATGGTTTACTATAGTATTATTTTAGGAACCGTGGTAAATCTTGTGATTACTATGGTTTTACTAATACCATAGTCCAGCTATGATTGCTGTAGTGGTTAATCCTTAAGAAAGTTATGAAACAGTAACCATAGTTTAAACATGGTATTTGTAGTAAAGCCATAGTAAACAATTTTTACTTTTTTTTTTTTACTACAAATATAGTTAAAGTATGGTTCCTGTAGTAAAACCATGGTCAATTTTGTGGTAACTATCGTTTTATTACTAATACCATAGTTTAGCTATGGTTACTGCAGTAAAACTATGATTAATTTATTGCGAGGGAATGTGTAACTATTTAACATACACTAAAAAAAATAAATAAATACCCTTCTTTTATCCCCTAAAGGGCTCCGTACACAGGAATGCACTATTTATTTTAAAAATCTTTCATTCGCAATGAAAATTTGGTAACACTTTACAATAATGTTCCATTCATTATCATTAATTAATGCATTAGGTATCATGAACTAACAATGATCAATATATTTTTACAGCATTTATTAAACTTTGTTAATGTTAGTTAATAAAAATACAATTATTTATTGTTAGTTCATGTTAGTTCATAGTGCATTAACTGTTAACTAATGCAACTTTTGATTTAAAAAATTTATTACTATATGTTGAAATTAACATTAACCAAGATTCATAAATGCTGTAAAAGTATTGTTCATTGTTAGTTCATGTTAACTAATGGTGTTAACTAATTTATTAGGCTTGTCTTGGTATGAACAAGCCTTAAACCTTGTAAAGCCGGTAACCATTGCATGATGGGCGTAAGTGATTCCAGAAAGAGATCCATGTAGTCCAAACTCAAAAAGGATGATTTAGACACTTTATAGCTCAAATAATAAACTGTTTTTTTTTTACCAAGCTAAATAAATTTCCCTCTCTGTCTTCTACTCAGTGTGTGATCCTCAGGCGTTTGGCGTGCCGCTCTCGCAGGTGATTTTTAATGACCGGCGACATAAGCAGCTCCAAGACGGGCGGGAACAGAACGTGCAGCAGGACCTTGCAGACCGGGCGTCCTCACTCCTGCACCTGACCGGACGGAGAGCCAATCAAAAGGAGCTTTCTAGCAGTAACTCCTCCCTCAGCTCCGCCTCTGAGACGGCCAATGCGACCAGCTCCCCTGGCACACCAGAGACAGCCCTGCGCTCGCAGAGACGGGTAGAGTAATGCTGGGTATCAAATAGTGCCAACTAGGGCTCGGCAATATGACAGTACATACGGCTATCAGCGGGCAGGAGTGCTTTACGTTATTTACACGTGAGACTCACAAAGAAACAAGGAGTAATGTCAAATACAGAGCAAGACCGTCCCAAACAAGTGGCTCCACTCTCGTTGATATGTGCTCAACCGAAACACTTCCGTGAGACGCTTGCTGAACTAACACTACTCTTAAAGAGACAGTACCATTTTTGCATGTGTTAGTTTAGTATGTAAAAACTTGTAAATAGTATAAGTGATGCATATAAACAATAATCATGTAGTAACATTATGCTGTATAATATATGCAATTCCATGGAATACATGGATTTGTACATTTTTAAAAAGCTAAATTATGAAAACATAATGCTAAAATAAAAGTTTGAAAATGAATATTTTCATATTGTACCCAGTTAAAAGGTCCACTGTATATTTAACAGCATTAGCTGAGAGCAAAATAGACATTATAACTGAATCAGAATGGATTTGGGAAATCTGAATCAATACCCAGCCCTATTGTTTACAGTTCCTGAACAATGTTTACAAGAGCACTACCCCTAGTTTTAGGTAGTGCCAACTAGTCCCATCAATTTGTCATCATGCACAAAATTGCAAATTGTGTAATTAATAATTGTTTGATTTGTTTAGTCTGTAAACATTATGGGGGGAATTCACTAACAAGTAGGGCTGAAAGGATTAGTCGACGTTATAAAAACAAACAATAAAAACATTTTTGTTGTCGAATAGTGTTTTGATCTCATTTAACGTAACATGAGATCATACGAAACATGATGGCGCGCGAGAGGAGCACTTCAGGCAAGAGAGTGTAGTCTTAGCCCATTATACACTGCAACAAAATAAGTTTTAATTTGTCTTTTTTGGCTTGTTTTCCAATACAAATATTTAAAACTTCTTTAAAACAATGTACATTTACTTTAGGAGCTATACTGCAGAAGATAACTATACTGATATTGGAGAATATTGAATATAATATTTAATATTTAAATATTTTCACATATCTAAAAATCCTTAAAAAAAGATACATTTAAGTGAGAAGCAGCACATAAGATATTTAGACTTGCTTTCAGAGAATATATTTTGAATATGAGTATATTTTTTCTTTACTGCATTTGCAGAAGTATGAACATGTGAAAAAATACACTTATATGCAAAATACACTTACAGTATATTCAAGATATATTAAGTCTAAATATCTTATTTGTTGCTTCCCAAGTAAATATATCTTGTTTTTTAGATATTTTTAAGACAAAAACACTCCTAGTAACAATAGGATTTTTTTGCAGTGATTTTTTTACCGAATTAATCTTAATAAAAATCCTCAAGTATTCTATTTCCTGTAATTCAGCGAGTGTCATTTAGAGTTATATTTAAAAGATGATTTTGTTAGTAAGCACATTTAATAAAACCTTTTAAATCAAGGCACAAGTGCTAATGAATAATCATTGCAATAATCGCCTGCATAGTCGAATAATAGTTCTAATAATTGTTAGATTAGTCAATTATCAAAGTAATTGTTAGATGCAATCGTCTAACAATTAATTGATTCACTAAAGAAAAATTATGCAGATCAGGCAACAGTGCAAATGCACATCTACATCGCAAATCTGGATATATGACGTTATGACGCTCTTTTCAATTGTTTGATCATTATTTGATGAATTACTGCTTATATGATCAATAGAAATGCACACTGACATCTCGTTTAACCCCTTCAACTCTGAGGGTCCAAAAGGGGGCGCTATATCGCAAAAAAATTATGCTTAAAATGCACAAATTCCCATATAAATAAGTCTGGCATATGAGGTATCGTTTGAAAGCATAGAATCTGATCTTTTCATATATAACCATCACTTCTGCATTTATGTTACTTCAAATAACAAAATAAAGCCTTAAAACATCCGCGTCGCAAATAAGCGCCACCTAGTGGTTATGTGGTACAAATATTAATATGAATATAAAAGTCTTTATAATAGCACTTAAATGGAAAAGCTCTCATTCTCAGGAGTGTGACTGTATAGTTAATTTTGTTGCTCTAATACCACAGTTTGAAAGATTATCAAAATAATCACAAAGTGAAATATGATATTTGTAAGACATCAAATACAAGTGTCTCTTTTATGCACTGATAACTGCTGCTTTATATCTACTTTTACCTTCGGAAATTCTCTAAAAAATGAGCCATTGTTTACTTGTCTGTGAGCTTGCTTGGCTGAATAATCCAATGTTATATCTTAGATGTCCAGAACAAAATATGCAGTCCCGCAGGAAAAGCATGCAAAACAAATCATCAGAAATATAACATCACAAAGGGGAGGATCTCAGCTTTCTAATGGCACCTAAATTGAGCTTCTAGTCCACTCAGAGGCTGAGATATTCGATGAAAAATGGGGGTGGTGCATGAACTGAAAATTAGACCGAATGTCTAT
>NC_059353.1:50345000-50355000 GCF_019703515.2 Myxocyprinus asiaticus | reverse complement strand
TCACGTCAGGTTGTTGAAGCTGTAATTGTAGCCGATCGTTTCTTAATTTAACTGATATTTACAATGGAAATGTTCATTTCTTTACTTGTATATTTAAACAAATTAGAAAAAAATCCTAACTCACACAGTGCCATGAATGAAAGAAAAAAAATGGTAACGATTTATGACAGCCGTATGTTTTTTTAAACCGCGGTACATAGTGAAACCGTTGAATCTCTATTCTGCACACAAACTTTCTCCTTCACATGATAAATACGTCATAACTACGACACACACCCTTCACGGTATCGGCTCTGCTTTTGTTCACACATGCGTCCCGGGATTGATCCCAGCAATGTTACTAGGGTCTGATCCCAGGATCTAATTTTCGGACATTCCGGCACTGGCTTGCATTCACACAGAATGTGACCTCGCCAATATCCCGGGATCAGAGCTCAGTGTGAATGAGGTTTTATAGTCTCACCAGTTCATTTTTGTGTGTGTATGTTTTGCACTGAGGATGTTTTAGAGTCTCACCCTGTAATTTCTGTATGTTTTATTTTTCTTTTTTTTTCTGCATTGTGGCTGATTTATTGATTGTATTTGACAGATCCAAAAAAAATTCCTCTGTTTTTTCTTTCCAAGTGTCGGTCAGTTTTGACCGTGAATACCAAAGGTGTCGCCTTTCTTTTTTTTTTTTTACGACAACTTAGACTTATCGAATCAAGCCTAATTTATTTATTTATTTATTTTTGTATGTTCAGATGGCAAATGGAGGAAAAGTCACCAAGTCTTGTACTGCTCAGATAAAAGAAGCCATTTTTATTAAATTTTAAAAATGTATTCCGGTCAAAAATGACCGAAGACCATAGGAGGGTTAATGAATCTGTCGAACTTTATCACAGATTGGTCTGAATGATTCACTAGGAAATTGGTATGAATTTTAAGTGAGGAATAATTAAATTAAATTAAATTAATTTAAATTAATGCATACTTCGGGGGTGTTGTCATCTATTTATTAATTTATTAATTTATTTTAAAAAATGTAATAATTTTGTGGTAAAAATTTCAGTCAATATAATTGATAATTTGGTGAAGTGATATGTCCTCAAAGGTCTACAATGACTCCAAAGGTCATGGAAAAAAAAGAAAATTAATGATTTTTGGAAATTAACGTTTTTCAATCATTATTTGCCATTGGATTTGATTTTCAGGGGCGTTTTTGGTACCATTATAAGTGCATCCTTTTTTTCTAACCATTTAAAATGAAACAAACTGTGACTTCGATTGAATTAGTTCATTAATACAAATTCTCAAGATTAATAATTTATTATTAAATAAATAATTAAATTGAAACAACATCAACTCAAATGTGTGCCATAATATGTAATGTTATTACGAACTATATCAGATGTGAAATAGTGTCCACACACTTTTAATTTCTGGGGCATTTGTGTCTTTTTTTGGTGGCATTTTTAACCCCAGTTCCCCTTAATTTCTGACCCTGGTCAAAACTTGTGAGAACCCTGTAAAGACCAATGAGAATCTCATCTCTTTTCTCACAGTCTTGATGTTTTGTGTGTTGTGTGTGGTTCAGTTGCGTAAGGAGTTTGATCGGGGTTCAGATGTTGTTCTGGATCATCAGAACAGTGTTCATGATGTGGCGGCTCTGCTCAAAGAGTTCCTCAGAGACATGCCTGATCCACTACTGACACGAGAACTCTACACAGCCTTTATCAACTGTGCATGTGAGGAAAATAATGTTTTCTGTTTTATGTCTATTTTCCCTCAAATAAGTATAGTTCAGAAAAGTGTGATTTTTATTAAATGTTGCACGTTTAATTCTTGTTCTCTGTGTGTTTGTGCAGCTCTAAACTGCGCAGATCAACACACAGTGATGCAGCTGCTCATCTGTCTGCTGCCCGCCTGCAACTGCGACACGCTTCAGTGCTTACTTCACTTCCTGTCTAACGTGGCCAGTCACGCAGAGGACTCGCTGGACACTGACGGACGGGAGGTGATATTTGGGTGGTTGGGTGATATATTCACAGACTTTTCACAATGTATCCACAATGATTTTGCTGGAAATATAAAATTAAGCAACATCGAGAAGATTGGATTGCACTGAATAAGTCCAAACTGTTCGTTGCAGTGAATCAATTCAAAACTCTGATTCAGAGATTTATTTGCATCATCCCTCATCCAAAATGTTTCACATTTTTTAAGTGTATTTCTAAAAATTAGACTTGTCATGATGGAGCAGCTGAATGACCTCTCCCTGCTTCAGGGTCAGTTTTATTTGCAACTGAACTTTTATTTTGTAATCATAAACTTATTACACGCTCCAATACCGGGTGCTGCAGAGTTGAAGAGGTTCAGTAGGTTTTTAGTTGTTTTACCTGTTTTTATATTTGAACCTGATTTTGCCATCCAAATAGCTATAGATGCTGGCATAGCATTAAAAACAAACAAACAAACCAACTAGGGCTGTTAAAAAAATTTATACACATTTATGATGCCCCAGTACGTCAATTCTGTAATAAAAGTTGATATTTTCCTTCCATCAGAGCAATTCAAGCTTGAAGTACATGTTTTTACGAAGCACGTCAGCAGGGGGCAGTAAGCGCGCCAAAACAAACCTCACAAGCAGCTCGGCCACAGAATGAGAACGGTCACATGAGAAGCGTTCTTGACAGCTGGACGAAGAACAACACAATGCCGTGATCTCGAGACGCGATTTTCAAAGTTTCAACTACTTTTTACTTGACACATCATTCTAAAAATGTGACGTTTATGACTTTGAAAACCATTGAGATATTCAAAAAGTCCAGTCAGGTCTCCTAAGCAACCAGTTGGCCCGGTTGCTAGGGAGGGTTGAGTCACATGGGGTAACCTTATTGTGGTCGCTATAATGTGGTTCTCGCTCTTGGTGGGGCGTGTGGTGAGTTGTGCGTGGATGCTGCGGAGAATAGCGTGAAGCCTCCACACGTGCTACGTCTCCGCAGTAACGCGCTCAACAAGCCACGTGATAAGATGCGCGGATTGACGGTCTCAGATGCGGAGGCAACTGAGATTCGTCCTCCGCTACCCAGATTGAGGCGAGTCACTACACCACCAGATTGACTAACTTAATTACTAAATGAATTGCTGTTAACTGTAAAACCACGTTTCATATTGTCTTAAAATGCTTTACTCGTCTGCCACAATAATAACAATGCATTTCAATCTGAATATTCTTTATTATTTACATTGAATTATATTTATTTGGAGGCCTTTCTCAGCAAATATGCAATGAATTGTGATTAATTTGATTAATTAATCGGCACGTCATGTAATTAATTAGATTAAAATTTTAATTGATTGACAGTCCTAAAAAACATTAAAATGTTTAATACAAATATATAAGTTAATAAATATCGCTGTATATTACTATGGATGTTATGTTAGTGCATATAAATATAATTTAATATCATATATTAATAATATATGATTACATATCGCTCTTCCTTGTGTTCATTTAGTGAAAAACGGAAAACGTGGATTATTTTTTAACTAAGCTCATTTTGAATCTCCTTTACTACAGTGGCTGTTTGGTTTAAATGATGATCCCTCTGACTAAAAAAACACCCATTTAAGACATGAGGCAGAGTGGAAAAGTTAAATGACACACAGATGGATTGACCAAACATACAAGAAAACAGCAAAAATCAGATTACATAAAACTGTGATCTCATGCATTACATATAAATTTCCAATACTAAATTTCCAAAACAACTTTCATCGGCATTGTTTGTCTGTTTGTCTTGTGGGGCAAAGAAAACCAAGATGAGATTAATTTAAGATCATTATTTATCTATTACCAATCATGCCATTGTGATGAACTGCATTAATCCCATTGATTTGTGATAGCACAGATCAGTGTCCATTTACATGTTGTCATTTACATTTTGGTTGAACAATTTTTTTTAACTCCTCACTTTGGATAAAAGCGTTTGCCAAAGGTGTAAATGTTAATGTCAATTTCCTCCCTATGTAATTTAGGTCATTGGCAACAAGATGACATCACTGAATCTGGCCACCATATTCGGACCGAACCTCCTTCACAAGCAGAAGAGTTCAGAGAAAGAGTTCAGAGTTCAGAGTTCAGCTCGTGTCGAGGACAGCGCCGCCATAATCACAGTCGTCCAGCACATGATCGACTCGCATGAAACACTGTTCATGGTATGACAGATGTTTGTTTTTTTTATTATGCAATACATTGAAAATTTGCTTTTGGTTTGAGATTTGATGTTATGAAGCCAAAGCAAATGACGCAGTAATAATAAATAATAATAAAAACATTTTTTATATCTATTAGTTATGGCAGTTTGATGAGTTTCTTCAGTTCTGGTTCAGAGTTTATGTTAGATATTTGGGGAAGCTGAGATGTTTTGGAGCACTAAAGTCAACTTTATTATCCTCCTGAGACCCGAGCGTGACTGCTGTGTGTATTTTCCAATTATCTTTTTAATTTGTAACTAGTAGCACCTAATAAACAAGCAAAAAAATAAAAATAAATGTATGTCCATATATGTGGACAGCGGGACTACGTTGTGAAATTTTAAATAACACCAAGCTATATATAAAGTCAGATTTTTTAAATCAAATTGTTTATTATGTTTCCAGGAGTGTTGATTATTCATGTTTTGAGACATTATAGAAATTTGCATAAAAAAATTCAAAATATTCAAAGTAATGTCCAGCATCATCCAATCACTGCCAACCATGTTAAAATAAAATGATACATTATAAATTCTGAATCTATGTACTGATTATCATTGTCAAGTGTCTGTCAAACATGTTGAGTGATCCAAACATCATCTGCAGCCTGAAAATGAACTTGTGGTAAGATGTTAGGAGTGAATGCACTTAACTGCATAGAGAGCTATAGGATGCTCCCTTGCTCCCTATTTAGTGAATGACTTAACCTCCAGTGTGCTGTCTGTCTGCACTGGTCTCAGAACAGTTTGAAATGCACCTTATTTTCATTCTAACTCCATATAAACCCTCTGAAAGCAACATTTCCAGCTTTTGGATGAACCCATTTATTCTCAATGTGAAAATGCACAGTAAATATAGGAATGCATTTACTGATGTTAATGAACAGAACCGTATTATACAGTGATAACAAAATAAAATATAACAAAATGTATATTAAAATGGAGCGAAATGACCCACAGATGTGTTAGAGGTGAAAATTATTCAAAATAACGAACATGTTTTTTCTACTTTTTTTAATTTATTATTTTCTCCCCTTTTTTCTTCCCAATTTGGAATGCCCAATTCCCAATGCGCTCTTAAGTCCTCGTGGTGGCGTAGTGACTCGCCTCAATCCGGGTGGTGGAGGACGAATCTCAGTTGCCTCCGCGTCTGAGACTGTCAATCCGCGCATCTTATCACGTGGCTTGTTGAGCGCGTTACCGTGGAGACGTAGCGCATTTGGAAGCTTCACGCTATTCTCCGCAGCATCTACACACAACTCACCACGTGCCCCATTGAGAGCGAGAACCACATTATAGCGACCACGAGGACTCTACCCTCCCTAGCAACCATGCCAATTTGGTTGCTTAGGAGACCTGACTGGAGTCACTTAGCACACCCTGGATTCGAACTCGCGACTCCAGGTGTGGTAGTCAGCGTCAATACTCAGTGAGCTACCCAGGCCCCCGTTTTTCCTACTTTTGAGGAAATGTGGTGCCATTGTCCACGTATGTGGACATCATGTTTATCAGCGCACTGATGTGTGAAAAATTAACTGATTTTTAAAAGTAGCATATCAAATGAAACTAGAGACTCTACTCTTTACATCCAAACAGATTTCAATGAAAAAACTTAAAGAGATTTCTTACCAGAGGCACTTTTGTTGGCGCTGCATCCTTTGGAGCACTTCAAGGAAATTGACGGCATGCTGTTGTGTCACGTGACTCGGTGCGGCAGAAGTTTGACCCTTTAAATGACAGTCTAGAGTCTTGTGAACAGTATTCAGTCGGTTGAAATTAATTTAAATTATGCGTTGCATATAGCAAAGCCAAAATACAACATCCACACATGTGGACGCGGGGTCGCACGAGGGTATAGTGCTTTTCACAATACATTCTGTTTCAAAGCAACTTAATAGATAAACACGATGTGTCAGGACTTAATGGAATATTCTGGGTTCAGTACAAGTTACGCTCAATCAACAGCATTTGTAGCATAATGTTGATTGCCACAAAATGTAATTTTGACCGTTCCTCCTTTTAACAGATCCAGTCTATATCAGTGGATATGAATGAATCACTAAAACAATACAAATTGCATGAGCATTTTTTCTTTATATGCCATAAGAAATATTTTATTTGTTCAGAAAATGTCTTTCTCTCAGGTGAAATATTTGCATTAAACAGGGTTTCTTTAGGTCTGGAAAAGTCTCAAAAAGTCTTAAATTGCCCTTTTGCTAATTAAGGCCTTAAAAAGGTCTTAAATTAGAGCATAAAATCATGGTATTAAATGTTGCATGAGGGATTGGTTTCTCATTGCGTTTAAGTCATTTTAAAGTGAAGATTAATTTCTGAGCATGAATAGCCCCAAACCAAATCTGCGGTCTCTAGCACAAAACATCACCAGTTCAAAAATGCACTTTTCTTTTGCACGTATCTTTTGAACCATTTGTCCTAGAAATTCTTTTTTCATGTAATTACGCTCCTCCTGATGATACAAATGGACCGCTTAACTTAAAACTCTTGGATTATGATGTTTATTCGATACTATTCCTTCAAAATTTGCCCAATTCGTCTAAACAATGGCTCAAAATAATCTCCAGACTGACCTGCACAGAATGAGTAATACCAAATTTTGATTTTTGACTTTATTGAAAAGTTACGTTAACACATATTTAACGAGGTTGACATAAAACAGGAAGTGAGGCAATATCTTGCTAATGGTTTGTAGTTTTGAAACGAAACTTGGTATGCTTCATCAGCACCATGATCTGAGGCTACTTGCCAAGTTTAGTGACAGCGCCACCTATGGCCCATAACTTTTGAACCAGTTGTCCTAAAATTATGAGTTCGGTGTCAATGGATTCCTTGGATTTCAAAGATACCCATATCAGCCATATATAGTATAGCCATACTGCTTCTCTGGCACATCGATTTTTATCAAAAAGTTAAATATCTTTTGAATGCATTGTCATATTTATAAGAAATTTGGTATGCATCACTGACATCATGTCCTGAATATACCTGAGCAGTTTGGAGACAGCGCCACCTATAGTTCAAAAGATAATCCACACTTGTTTGCTGACTCCAACCTTGGCATGTCTTTTTGCCGTTCGTGAATCATTTCAACTGAGTGGCACAGTGTGTACATTTCTGTAAATTGATATATAATTGTCTAAACCAGGACAAGGGATTTAGATTGCAGAATCATAGGTAGGTTCTTATAACAAAAGAAAAAACAATAATAAATGCTCTTTTTGTTGAGCTTCTAGATGTAATGACTAAATGTATCTGAAAAAAAAAATAGTTTGTAGATAACATATTTTATTCCAGAGCTTTGAAGTATATTTTTGGTGTTGTTTAAACGCTATTCAAGTGAAACAGCAGTGTCGTAGAGGAATATAGCTGATACAATGGGTCTGATCAGAAGGTAAAAGTTATTTCCATATTCTGGTAGACAGGGGCAGAGGTAATCAAGCCATGTCACTTTTTGTAAAATTAATTAAAAAGTATTGGAGATCTGTTAAGTTGCGTTTTTAAACTTTGAAGTGTTACTACTGTATAGCGTATATATGACTGTTCTTGTGCTATGGTATTCGGTCATTTTTGACCAAAATAAATGTAAAACAATTAATAAAAATGGTTTCCTTTATCTGAGCAGTACAAGACTTTGTGACTTTTCCTCCATTTGCCATCTGAACTAAAAAAAAAAATAATTGGGCTTGATTCGGTAAGTCTAAGTGGCCTTTGGTATTCGCGGTCAAAATTGTCTGACCAATGAAAATAAATGGGAGAGACCAAAAAAAAAAAAAAAACCGAGCACATTTTTTTTTTTTTTTAATCTATCAAATACAATCAATAAATCAGCTACAATGCAGAAAAAAACTAGACAGAAATTACAGGGTGAGACTCTAAAACATCCTCAATGCAAAACATAAACACCCACTCACACACACAACACACACACAGACACAGTGATGAACTGGTGAGACTATAACACAGAGCTTTTTTTTACATTTGTCAAATAAAATCAATAAATGCTAAACCACAATGCTAAACATACACACTCAGAAATGAAGGGGTGAGACAATAACACACTCACAATGCAGAACACACACACACACACACACACACACACACAAAACAAGAGCATTAATAAGTGGAGCTCTACAGCCATCTTTTGGTCATTGTTGGCATTACAAGTCATCTGTTGTTTTCCAGCTGATGACAGCAATCAGACACACACACACACACACACACACACGCGCGCGCGTTTGCAAAATACATTTTTACACTAGAAAGTTTGAAATTGGAAAACGCTTACTCAGATTCTTCTGTTTTATACTCTAATTAAATTTTCTGAATTTTGCAGTTCATTTCTGATTCTTGATGTTCATTTTCTTGACATTATTATGCATTTACTTTGAGTTATTACATTTTTATGTTTAAAATAAATTATTGGTAGAAAAATGTTTATTCTGTGTCTTCTCTTTGTAACACCATGGTCAGGTTTGATTGCAAACATAATGACAGCTGCAAAAACTGACACTTCAAATCTATTTAAAATGCTAAACTTTGACAAATAATAGTTTGATAATGTCTAAATAAACATCCAAATGCATATCTTGTGATGAAATATAAAATTAGTTTACAACAAGCCATCAAACTACACAGTAGGTGACTACAGACATCTATTGTCTGTTACTGGCATGACGTGGTTTTCAAGTCATGTTATTTATATTTTGTTCACCAGATGGCAGAAATCTGCCTCCAATTTATGTCACATTCTCATATTTTCTTCAGGTTTCAACTTATAAAGAAACAGATGACAGATGAACACATGAATAGAATTGACATGTTAAATGAAATGTTGATTTCATTCTTCTAGATTTCTGCTGAACTCCAGAATGAAGTTCTATTGAGTTTGATGGACACAGACAGTGATGTGGTGAATTACCTGCTGAGGAGGAAAACAACACAGAGTGAGTAAGTGAATCTGTTCTGAATCTGATTCCAAAGACAATGTTCTCATAGAAACAACTATTATCATATCAGATACTGCTAATCGTCTTCATGTTGAAGATGGGTGGTCATTGTCTCTTAGAATATCTTAAGAGTAGTTCACCCTATAATTAAAATTCTGTCATCATTTACTTACCCTCATGTTGTTCCAACACCATATTTTTCTTTCTTTCTTCTGTGGAACACAAAATGAGACATTTGTCAGAATGTCCAAGCTTCTGTCTTCCATACAGTTTTACTGCCAATCTCTAAAAAGCAGCAAAAACACAATTAAAGTTTAAAAAATGCATAAAGGTGACAAATGCTAACTTGGAAATTTCCTTTAACGGAATGAATAATAAAAAATTAAAAAAAATGCTTTCTCAAAAAAATACTTTCTTTTGTGTTTCACAGAAACAAAATAACAGCAAACGAGTTTATTACGACATGAGGGTGAGTAAATAATGACAGAATTTTCACTTGGGGTCAGCTGTTAAGTTTGATCTAAAATTGTCATCAAAAACGTTTCCACTTTTTCTCCACCAGTGATTCGACGTCCTCCAGTGGAGAGATCTCGCCTTATGAAAACAACTCTCCTGTCCTCTCGGAGTGGCTGCACCCATCAAGACAAGCCGATGAAAATCTCACAATGAATCTAGACGCTCTCACACGCAACATCGCAGTGAAATCGCGCCTCTCACCCTCACAGGAACACACTGGTTGGTTAATTTACTAAACTAAAAAATACGCAAATGTCCTTAAAACAAGATAAATTAATCTGA
>NC_059353.1:50195000-50340000 GCF_019703515.2 Myxocyprinus asiaticus | reverse complement strand
CGGTCACGGAAACCTTCGAAATATCAGGGAATTTTATAAACGTTTTTTTTTTTTTCATGTTATGCTCAGCTCTACATTTTTTATCTGCTAGAAGTAGCTCTTTGTGAGTGTAGTATCTAAAAAATTATTTTTAAAAGTCCATGGGAATTCATCAATCAAAAAGTGTTTAAACCTTTTTTTGTGTGTGTACAGAAGCACTGTGAAAAAAAATCACTAGGTGAAAAATGTTTTTAAGGTGTCTTAGTGCCTTACTGAGCATATGTCCTACAATTGTTTTTTCTAAAAAAAAAAATTCCTCAATTTTTTTCTCTCAAATTTTGTTTTCTCTCTCAAAAACAGTTTTGCTCTAAAAAAACAAAACAAAAAAAACAAATAAAAAATAATAATTTCTCAAAAAAAAAACAAGAAACTACATATATATATATATATATATATTATTATTATTATTTTTTTCTCATTTTTTAATTTTTTTTGCTAGCTAACAATTATCTAAAAAACAGGCAAAAACATCTATCTAGCACATGTTTACATGGGCCAACAAATTAAAAAAGCACACTATCAATAGCAGCATCTGTATTCCTGGTGGTGAATGTCATCAAACTACTAGAAATAACTCGTGGGGTATATTCATTTAATTGTGGGATTTAATTTAATAGTAGACTGTCAAACATTATATATGTTTCTTTCCTTGATTAAGATTTGCAAATCATACTTGTTAGAGTATTATACAACCATAAATCAACAGATGAAGCGCCACAGCTGTCATCTGTCACCTTGTAAGATTTTATGCATACTGATAGTGACACCTGGTGCCGAGGTTGCTACCACATGCTAATTGTTAGCTAGCTAGCAAGCAAAAAAAATGAATAAATAAATAAATAAATCTCATGTTTCTTCTTGAGGAGAAACAAATGTTTTTTTGTATTTTTTTGTATTTTTGTATTATATTTTTTGTATTTTTATTTTGAGAAAAACAATTTTTGAGAGAAAAAAAAAAACATTTGAGAATTTTTAGAGAGAAAAAATATTTTGAGAGGGGAAAAAATTGTGAGAAAAAAAGTCAGAAAAAAAATGTGAGAGAAAAAATAAAATATTTGTAGGACATAGCCTCAGGAAGGCACTAAGTCACCTAAAATAAATTCACCTAGTGATTTTTTTTTTTTTTGTTTATTTTTTTGTTTTTTTCACAGTTCGGTTCAGCGCTTCCTTTCTAAAACATGTCATATTGCCTTGTTAAAAAAAAAGTCACTTTCGATTTGATGGCATGTCTCTTCTTTTACAAAAATGAAGCTCAAAAAATTCTCACAATTGTTCCTCACTCTTTTTCTTTTGTGCACACTGTATTGAAAGTATCTTACATCATGTATGTATGTATAAAGCTTTACTTTAGCCCTGCAGCATATCTTGTGTAATCAACATCAGCAATAAATGTTGACTGATACTTTTACCTTCATTTCAAAACCTTTCTTTTTTCATTTTGTGCCATATTATTTTGAATGTGTCATAATCTTGAATTGTTTGTTGCATAAACACCTTGTTTTTCTCTATATTATGTTTTTGCCTTGTCACAAAAATATCTGAAATGTTCTGAAACTGAATAAAAAAAGAATGTTGTTGAAGTCTGTCGATGTTCATTTGTTGCATCATCACAGCAGTTTTTTATTTGACATGAAGCTTCAGTTTCCCATCAGTTTGAGTTGAATCATGATACTGTATGTACTAGATTTGAAGGGACAGTTCACCCAAAAATGAAAATTCTCTCATTATTTACTCACCCTCATGCCATCCCAGATGTGTATGACTTTTTACTATAAATTCTCCTCCCTGTCCAGTAGGTGGCGATATGCATGAAGAATGCGAATCACCAAAAACTAAAGAAGAAGAACTATTAGGAGAGAAGAGCTCTTGGGGAGGGTTGTTTGAAAGTGGAGATTTATAGTAAAAAAGGACTTAAATATTGATCTTTTTCTCAGCCACACCTATCATATCACTTCTGAAGACATGGATTAAACCACTGGATGGCTTTATATGCTTGTTTGAGCTTCAAAGTTCTGTTCACCATTCACTTGCATTGTATGGACCTACAGAGCTTGTGTTCTGCAGAAGAAAGAAAATCATACACATCTGGGATGGCATGAGGGTGAGTAAGTGATGAGAAAATTGTCATTTTTGGGTGAACTGCCCCTTTAAGGTTACATTCAGTTTTTCCATTTAGCCAATTGTCTTTGTTGCTCATTAAGCTTCTTCAAACAAATGAAGTGAAGTTTTGATAGGTAAAAATAAAAGTCTACTTCTCGCTGGCGAGAGCCCTTCCAAAAACAGTCACTGGAAAAACATATACTGTACTAGAATGAAATAATAATACAAAGCTACTTTTGAATGCATTCACATTTATGCATTTGGCAGATGCTTTTATCCAAAGTGATTTATGGTGCACTTATTACAGGGACAATCCCCCCGGAGCAACCTGGTGTTAAGTGTCTTGCTCAAGGACACAATGGTGGTGGCTGTGGGGATTGAACCAGCAACCTTCTGCTTACCAGTTCAGTGCTTTAGTCCACTACGCCACCACCACTCCATCTATGGAGAAAAATGCTAACTGTACTATGCTTTCTAGCCAAACCTTCCTCACAGTTACTTCATGAAACCAACCACTAGAGGTAGACATAATAACAAGAGTTATGTTCCACACCAAAATGTGCCATGATGTAAACAACTTTGTCAACACTGATTTTTAGACAATTTACAGATTACATATACAGATTTTAATTCCATCGCTGGAGCACAAATGTTGCCTATACACTGTTGAGGGATCAAAATGAAATGGAATTATTGGGCATAATGTAGATATTATGGTAAAAATTCCAATAATGGACATCTCTGATCGTAACAACATGCTGCTTTCTTGCTGAAATAAGTTTTTCTCCTGAAGAATTTCTCTTTTGTCCCATAACATGTGGTTCACTTTATGGGCCAAATCTGCCTCACTGCAGTGTATGTATTTGATTCAGCAGAATCACATTTTACTGACAGTAAAATTGCAGTACACTAACAGTATTGTGTAGTTTTACTGACATGCATGCACACATTTACTTGGGACACACCATAGACTTCTTGTATTGTTTTTATAAAAATTATAGGTCCTACTACTAACCCTAACACACATATTGCTTTATTTATGAATCGGGTTTCCAATAATACTCATTATTAACCCTTGTGCATCAATAAAAAAAAGCTGAGAGCTATATATTAATATTTTTTTCTACTTTCAATGAGTTAATTATTTTAACCAACATCAGTCCTGATTATAACTACCAAATATTAATCCATTTTCAGGATTTTAACCCTTTAAATGCCTGTTTGTTTACATAATGCCACTGTTGTTTTTTACACACACACACACACACACACACACACACACACACACACACACACACACACACACACACACATTTCTAAATACACACATACAAAACACACTCTGACATCCATACCAACACACACATACACACAATTTTATCTGCATCATTTATTCAATTGTCCTGCAGTGCTCTGTAATACAGCAAACAGAGAATAGGGGAAAAGCATGTATTTGCTCCATAGGCTAAACATGAGGAAAACTGCGCCATCTGGTGGAAAATATAAAAATGTACATTTTGAAGCTAGGGCTCCGGAATGAAAGCATAATATCATAGAATTCATGATTTTATGCTTTAATGGTACTGGGATCAAATATTGCAGTTTTAATGGGTTTCAATGGGGACATTTTTGTCCTGAAGGTCCTGAGTGTAACTATTTTGTGTATTATAGATGTATTTTAGGAACTGAGGTTGAGATATCAAAATTCCTTCAAAAATAAACACCTCTGGCAAAATGTATGCCATTGGCATTAACACAGCCAAAATGATTGAAAAAACAAAAATGAAAAAGACAAAAATGTCCCGAAGGTCGCACAAGGGTTAATTACTCACAAAAGTCATGATGGTGTTATTGTGATGGATGTGTGTAATTGGCAGTGTTGGGTAAGTTACTCAAAAATAGTAATCCACTACAAATTACTAATAACTTCTCTAAAAATTATAATCAGATTACTTTACTAATTACTTCATTAGGCAAGTAATCACATTACTAATTACTTTCATTTTAAGTTACTTTCTAAAGCACTTTTCCCCTCAACGAATGCAAAATAATGTCTCTTTTTCCTCCTCGTTCACTGTTGTACATAAGTCCTACACTCAGCACCTCACATTACTCATTACATTATAGACCTCACTCACTACAGGTCTATAATTCATGCTTTAAAATAATTCTATATAAATAATATTATTTCAAAAACATGGCTAACGTTAATAATGTACTTAAAGTAATTAGATGAATTAAAAGTCAGTAACTGTAATCTGATTACAAGAATTTAAAATGTAATGTGTTACACTACTTTATTACAGGAACTAATTACTTTGTAATCGCATTACATCCAACACTGGTGATTGTTTGTTCCTGTGCGCACCTGTTCGTGAGCATGATCAGAGGAGTTGAAGGTAAAACACCGATTCTGAGTGGTTTACTACGTTTCTCCTTTTCCACGTATGTTATGTGTCAAACACATGTTATACAGTCCAGATTGAGGTATAACATGATTTAACATGATGTTGATGATTAACAAGCATGTACATTTTGGGTTTACGCTCTGCAAAGGTTGTTTTAGAGTTGTGTCCGAGCACGTGGTTAGCATATGTGGGCGATTAGTGCGTGACTTCTGAAAAAAATAATTAATTGTGTTAATTTCAAGGTTAAAATGTTTAAGTGTTTATCCGATTCTGTATGTACAAATTCAGCTAATTTATTGTAATTCTTGTCATCAGGGGCATAGATTCCAGGGGGGATGGGGGGGAGGTAACCCCCCCAAAAATCAAAGCAAGCAAGTACAACCCCCCATTATTTATACCATGATAAATGGAAACATGTAAATGCTTCATGCTGCAATGTTCCGACCAACATTTGTGCAATTTTACCACTCAGAAATTATTGTCATACCTCCTACCTCTTCTGAAGCAGCGCATAAACGATGTTGTCACGTGGCATCTGTTACTTTTCTCAGCGCTGTTCAGGATGCACCAATCACAGTCATTTGTAAAATAAAAAAATAGATTAATAGATTTAAACAATCATACTTTTCATGTACAAATGTTTTCATGTCTAGGTCAAAAATGTCCAGAGTTTTGTGTACAGCCGAGTGCTTTTTCGGCCCGTATGCGTCCTCTTGAGGAAGACAAATTAGAAATTCGAATGGCTGTGACTAAGGGGCAGGATTTTAAGATGCCAGTTTTTTGTGATCAAAAAAGTCATTAGTTGTAAGCCTAAAGCCTATTTCGCTCAGGAGGCCTACTTTTTCAGGTAAAAATGCAAGAACATATAAATAATCAATATGAGAAAAGAAAAACTTCATAATGCTCCATTCTCCCCACAATTTGTTTATCTTGAGATATCATTTTGCACATGTGAATTGTTAAATTACCCGACCCTTTGTTTAGATTTCCATTTGTTTAATGCTGGATTATACATTTTACAGAATGTCACTTTAGGTTGCTTGGATATCATTTTCTTGAGGTAAATCTTCTTGAAAAAGTTAACACTTGATTTTGACCCATTAATCTTAGGTTTATCGCATCGCATATCGCTGCCACATTAGCCAAGTTTATTGCATATCACATTATGTGATAATATAACCATGCAGCCCTAGTGGTCAGTTCTTAATTTGGTTGTTCTTTAGAAATTCTTAATAAATAAATAAATAAATAGGCCAATATGTGGGGTAGAGAAATAATAATTAATTTAATTGAAGAAATGAGACTTATATGAGGTAATAATGTTATTTTGCCTATATTACCAGACTGACTTTTTTGCATTTTCTTAATACCAACCTTAACATTTGTTTTATCACTTTTTCTCCCAGTTTGGAATGCCCAATTCCCACTACTTAGTAGGTCCTCATGGTGGCGTGGTTACTCACCTCAATCCTGGTGGCGGAGGACCCTCTGAGACCGTCAATCCGTGCATCTTATCACGTGGCTCGTTGTGCATGACACCGTGGAGACTCACAGCGTGTGGAGGCTCATGCTACTCTCCGCGATCCACACACAACTCACCACACGCCCCATTGAGAGCGAGAACCACTAATCATGACCACGAGGAGGTTACCCCATGTGACTCTACCCTCCCTAGTAACTGGGCCATTTTGGTTGCTTAGGAGACCTGGCTGGAATCACTCAGCATGCCCTGGATTCGAACTTGCAACTCCAGGTGTGGTAGTCAGCGTCAATACCTTGCTTCAATATCATGACAAATACAGTGCATCTGGAAAGTATTCACAGCGCTTCACTTTTTCCACATTTTGTTATGTTACAGCCTTATTCCAAAATTGATTAAATTCATTATTTTCCTCAATTCTACAAACAATACCCCATAATGACAACGTGAAAGAAGTTTGTTTGAAATCTTTGCAAATTTATTAAAAATAAAAAAAAATAAAAAATAAATAAAAAAAAAATCACATGTACATAAGTATTCACAGCCTTTGCTCAATACTTTGTTGAAGCACCTTTGGCACCAATTACAGCCTCAAGTCTTTTTGAGTATGATGCTACAAGCTTGGCACACATATTTTGGGCAGTTTCTCCCATTCTTCTTTGCAGGACCTCTCAAGCTCCATCAGGTTGGATGGGGAGCGTCGGTGCACAGCCATTTTCAGATCTCTCCAGAGATGTTCAATCGGGTTCAAGTCTGGGCTTTGGCTGGGCCACTCAAGGACATTCACAGAGTTGTCCCGTAGCCACTCCTTTGTTATCTTGGCTGTGTGCTTAGGGTCGTTGTCCTGTTGGAAGATGAACCTTTGCCCCAGTCTGAGGTCCAGAGCGCTCTGGAGCAGGTTTTCATCAAGGATGTCTCTGTACATTGCTGCATTCATCTTTCCCTCGATCCTGACTAGTCTCCCAGTTCCTGCCGCTGAAAAACATCCCCACAGCATGATGCTGCCACCACCATGCTTCACTGTAGGGATGGTATTGGCCAGGTGATGAGCGGTGCCTGGTTTCCTCCAGACATGACGCTTGTCATTCAGGCCAAAGAGTTCAATCTTTGTTTCTCATGGTCTGAGAGTCCTTCAGGTGCCTTTTGGCAAACTCCAGGCGGGCTGTCATGTGCCTTTTACTGAGGAGTGGCTTCCGTCTGGCCACTCTACCATACAGGCCTGATTGGTGGAGTGCTGCAGAGATGGTTGTTCTTCTGGAAGGTTCTCCTCTCTCCACAGAGAAATGCTGGAGCTCTGTCAGAGTGACCATCGGGTTCTTGGTCACCTCCCTGACTAAGGCCCTTCTCCCCCGATTGCTCAGTTTGGCCGGGCGGCCAGCTCTAGGAAGAGTCCTGGTGGTTCCAAACTTCTTCCATTTACGGATGATGGAGGCCACTGTGCTCATTGGGACCTTCAATGCTGCAGAATGTTTTCTGTACCCTTCCCCAGATCTGTGCCTCAACACAATCCTGTTTCGGAGGTCTACAGACAATTCCTTGGACTTCATGGCTTGGTTTGTGCTCTGACATGCACTGTTAACTGTGGGACCTTATATAGACAGGTGTGTGCCTTTCCAAATCATGTCCAATCAACTGAATTTACCACAGGTGGACTCCAATCAAGTTGTAGAAACATCTCAAGGATGATCAGTGGAAACAGGATGCACCTGAGCTCAATTTTGAGTGTCATGGCAAAGGCTGTGAATACTTATGTACATGTGATTTTTTTCGTTTTTTATTTTTAATAAATTTGCAAAGATTTCAAACAAACTTCTTTCACGTTGTCATTATGGGGTATTGTTTGTAGAATTTTGAGGAAAATAATGAATTTAATCCATTTTGGAATAAGGCTGTAACATAACAAAATGTGGAAAAAGTGAAGCGCTGTGAATACTTTTCCGAATGCACTGTATATTGTGATTGACAATTTTATTCTTTTTACTATTTCTATTAATTGAAGGTAAAGCACCATTGATGAAGCACCACATAGTTTATTCTTTAATATTCTTCAATATTAATGTCAACAAGGCTTATTATAGGTATGTATAAGCTCGGCCTGTCCACTTACAGTGAGTTAATGAGGACCTAGAATAGATACTATGATTCCTAAACAGCAGAAGAACTAATGAGTCTGTTTACATGCTCACCATTATAATGCAAACTCCAAAATATCAGCTAATTAAAAAAAAAAACCTGACAAAGCGTGAGGGGGTAGTCTTTACATGAGATTTGAAATAATTGAGTTATTCGATGCTTTTGGTGTCAAACCATGAAGAGGCCTGTGCAAACCACTTGCATCCGTAAGATAAGCCGGTAAGAATGCCGGTAAAGGTGTTTACGTGCAATGCAAAATCAGTGTGATAATCTACCCGTGTCGATCGGTTTATTTTTAATTGCATCGATAAAGGAAAGCCATTTAATGCGTTTACATAACCACATACGTTGTCAGCTTATTAAGCATAATTGGTGTAAGAACGGCATGTAAACGTGTGTGAAATCTTGTGATGTTTGCGTCTGTGTGTAGCACAGTATTTATTGCAACAGCAAACCTGCAGCCTGTGTGTGAGCGCAGCAACAATTAGCCCCTTTAATTATAAGGGTTAAGAGAAGGGTTGTAAAAAGTTGACCAGTTATGACTGTTTTCGGGTGAAAAATCAGGTGATTGCCTTTTGTTATTTTTTGCACCACACAAAATCTAGGCTAGCACTAACAACCTGTCTCAACTTCTGCTCTTTCAGTGAACATGAGAACACAGTGTCTTCTCCAGAGTGCTTGCAAATCTCAACTCCAGATGCTTCCCTGGAACGCAGCAGTTGCTTGCTTTAAAAGCTGCAAACAATTGTTTTTTTTTCTGTTTTTCAGATTCAGACAAAAGTCAAGCAATTTCTTTTTTTTCTGAGGGTTTGTTGACTCACAAGAGATAAAATTATGCATTGAAAAATCTATAAACATTTTTTATATTTTAATATCACAATTACAGTTCTACATTTTAAGTGTTATTCAAGCATTCAAATTGTTTTTTGTGTATTTATTGTATAAATACAGGAATTTAGAAACGTCTTTATTGTAAACAGGATACACAATATCCTTAATAAATTCACTGTATTATATTCATTATATGAAACAAATCCAAGAGTAAACATTAGACAATATACTCCTGCAAAGCATTAGTTCTTATACTTTTATCTTGTCTTACTTTGTACATTTTTTGTGTATTCATTGTCAAGTTCATGCATGTCTGTTTTGCAAGTATTAATAACACATCTATATGCATCATTCAAACTGAGCACAGTCAAAATCTACAGAGACAGGACAACCATAGCAACCCAGAAAAGCATAAACAAAATACCAAACGATTTTAAAAAGTTGCTTTCCCCCTGACGACAGCATGTTGAGTGGAGAAAATTACAACAGTGATGAAGGTTCGGAACTTTTTCTTTATTTCAGAATCTATTTTTCCTTCCATGCTGTTTACTAATCCTTGTCCTGCCATAAAATACTTTTTTTCTTTTCTACTTTGGCCATCTGCAATGTGTCTGGGAATAACTTCACATAAAGGTGAATAATTGCATTATGTGGGTTAGGTAGGTGAAGATTAGTTAGTTTATTAGAGGTTGAGAGCACAGGGAAATTCCTTTGACTAGTTCAATGACTGTGTCTGCTGTTTATAGTGCAGTTGGCACACACGTTTAACCCAAACCACTAAATGTTATACAGTTTGACTTTATAGAGCATCTTTGAATAGCAAGTGAGCCGCAAATGTTTTATACATTTGGATTACACGTGGAAAGTTCTTTAGCACAGTTGTTTGGATCTTCAAATTAGAAGCACATGAAAAAACAATTGTGGTAAAAAAATAAAAATGGTAAACAGGGATCTTGATTTGGAATCAGTATTTCTTAATTTCCTATTTAGTCTAATTTGCTTGGTGATGTAAAAAGTGATAAATAATTGATAAATAAGGTTGTCAGAGGGTATTAAAAAATGTATTTTTATTTAAATTTACTTATGTCAATTTGTAGAAATTTAATCTTTGTGTCCAAGTTGGTTTCACAAATTTGTAAAAAAAAAAGAAAAAAAAAAAAGAAAAAAAAATTATATTATTTTCTACAAAAAAACAAAAAACTAAAATGCAATGACTTTAAAAATGTCATGTGGCGCAACCGTCAAGTACAGTAAAAGGTATTAAAATACTTCCCTTGCACCTTGAATGCATGAGTGTACACAACTTAATCATTAATAAAAAAATAAATAAAAAAAATTAACATTTTTAGAATTCAATTAAAAAATCAAATTAAAAAATAAATAAATTGTTCAAAATAAAAACATTTTTTTTTACAAATATCCTGAATTTTTTGAGTCACAAATATCAAGAAGTTTTCTTAGGGTCACACCATATTTATATATATATATAAATTGATATATGTAGTCATTCTACTTCCATTAGGTTGGGCTAGGTCCACATTAATTCGGATACATTTGAAAACGGCATTTTCATTTTCGAAACGCTCTCCGTCCACACTGCCGTTTTCAAGCGTTTTCCAAAAGTTGCTCGTCTACACTAAAACATATGAAAACTCTTAAATCACCTTACTGTGCATGTGAAAAATCGCCGTTCCATGCACGGGCTGAAACGCATTTGTCCTCGTGTTTCGTTGCAAGACAGCAATTCCGAGTAAACGTTGCGTCGCCTTTGAAGGAATGCCATGTGAAGGTTGTACAAAGTAACATTTATCTTTAACAATGCTCTCAAAAATAACAGGCACAAAAACACCGCTACAGTGCAGGCCCCGATCTTGATTGTTTTGGGTTGAATGGATCACATGACTGCGTCACATGACAAACAAATACGTAATCGTTTTCAGATATCTCTGTCTTCCCCGTCCACACTATAATGCAAAGACGGCATTTTCAAATTTATCCACTTGGGAGTGTTTTCGAAAAGCTCAGTTTTTGCTGTCAAAAACGGCATCTCAGTGTGGATGGAAGGCCAAAACGTAGAGAAAAAGATGCGCTTTCAAACGAAAACGTATTAGTGTGGACATGGCCTGAGCTGCTGAATTAGCCATGCCCCCTCTTTCCAAATCACTGCACTCCAAAGATCCCAAATTAGCTTTATTGAGACTGACATCGTGCAGAAACAGTTGTTAAAAACCAACAGCAGCAAAATAGCGCCCTCAACTGACAACTGTTATGAACTACATGGCATAAAAATGTCATTAAGCCTCAATAATTCGCTGCAACTACAATAAAATGATTATTTGCGGTTTATAGAGTCTAGTGCTGTAACAGAGGCCAGTGAGATATCTCACGACACTTATCTCAGTAATATCTTTCAGGGAGAAGGAACATTTTTTGCATACCTTTCCTGCTTCTAAAGGAAAAGTTGTGTTTGAACTCATGAAATCACCTGGGCAAACACACATGATTTGACATTAAGGGTTAAAGTGATGGATTGAAGTCAGTTCCTGTGTAAACCTGTTGTTCAGTGTGTTAGTGAGGTATGTCTTTTGAACACACCCACATATTAAGAGAGAGAGAGAGAAAGAGACGGGGGGATTTTCACCATTTTCTGAAAACTACCATTTGTTTAAGGTACCATTTGTCGCGTTTCCTGCGTCCAGAGAAACTGAAACTGATCACCGCCATGAAGAAGCTGGTAAGAACACCGCCGTGTGTACATTTAGAATGAGACTATTTCATTTGTTGAATTTTGAAGGTGATTTTTTTAAGTCATTTGTATGCAATGATTGGTTAGTGTACTTGAATTGTGCATCTAGTGTTAAAGGTGTAAAATGAGGAACAATATTTTCTTTGACTTAAACTCTTAGGGTAACACTGAGAACCTCAGACTGATCTCAGTGAATTCGGAAACAGTAGGATGACTTTTCTTGAGCTGAAATCGATCTGTGCTCACCAGAATCGCTGCCCCCAGTGGCTGAAGCAGGAAGTGTTTTTGAATGAATGGGCACATGTAAGCTCTAAATTCTGGGTGAAATGCCCACAGAGTGGCACCAAAAGTGAGTTGTTTTAGCTGTAAGTGAAGTAATACAGTCAAGAGTAATACATATTTTATTAACCCAAGCCCCAACACTTAAGATGAGCCAAAACATTATGATCACCTGCCTAATATGCTGTTGGTCCTCTGCGTGCCACCAAAACAGCGCTGACCCGCTGAGGCATGGACTCAGCAAGACGCATGACGGTGTCCTGTTGTATCTGGCACCAAGACATTAACAGCAGATTCTTCAAGTCATGTAAGTTGCGAGGTGGAGCCGCCGTGGATCGGACTTGTTGGTCCATCACATTCCACAGATGTTCAATCGGATTGAGATCTGGGGAATTTGGAGGTCAGGGCAACACCTTGAACTCTTCATTATTTTCCTCAAACCATTCCCGAACAATGTGTGCAGTGTGGCAGATTATCACATTATCCTGCTGAAAGAGGCCACTGCCATCAGGGAATACCATTGCCATGAAGGGGTGTACCTGGTCTGCAATGATGTTTAGGTAGGTGGCACGTGTCAAACTGACGTCCACAAGAATGGCCGGACCCAGTGTTTCCTCATCACACTCCCTCCACCGGCTTGTCTTCTTCCCACAGTGCATCCTGGTGCCATCACTTCCCCAGATAAATGGCGCACACGTATACGGCCGTCCACATGATGTAAAAAAAACGGGGCTCATCAGATCAAGCGACCTTCTTCCACTGCTCCAAGACCCAGTTCAGATGCTCGTGTGCCCATTGTAGGCACTTTTGACGGTTGACAGGGGTCATCATGGGCACTCTGAGCGGTCTGTGGCTACGCAGCCCCATACGCAGCAGGGTGCGATGCACTGTGTGTTGTGACACATTCCTCCCATAACCTTCATTAAAATTTTCATTGACTTGTGCCACAGTAGACCTTCTGTCGGTTCGAACCAGATGGGATAGCCTTCGTTGCCCTTGTGCATCGATGAGCCTTGGGCGCCCAACACCCTGTCACCGGTTTGTCCCTCCTCGAACCATTGTCTGTAGGTACTCACCACTGCTGACCGGGAGCATCACACAAGTTTTGCCGTTTCAGAGATGCTCTGACCCAGTCATCTGGCCATAACAATTTGCCCCTTGTTAAAGTCGCTCAGGTCTTCACTCCTGCCCATTTCTCCTGCATTCAACACGTTGACTTCGAGAACTCATTGTTCGCTTACCATCAAATATACCCAGACCTTGACATGTGGCCTTGTTAGGAGATGATCAGCATTATTCGCTTCACTTGTGAGTGGTCATAATGTTTTGGCTCATCAGTGTATATGTATTAGGGATGTCAATCAATTAAAAATTATATCAAATTAATTACATGAAGTACCTGTTAATCCAATTAATCACAATCAATTGCATATCAATAATTTACTGAGAAAGGCCCCTAAAGAAATAAAATTTAGTATACAACAATTTAAATAATGATAAATATAATAATATATAATTAGTATTATAATACATATAATTCAAATACATCATATACAGTATATTGTAGCATTTATACAATACAAAAATTGCATTTAAAAGGGAAAATGTTGTTTGTTTTATTGTTTTATTTGTTTGAACAGAATGCTATTATTGACTTACTTCCATCTGCACTATTTAATTGTTGGTTTATGTACTCATGCGTCAGATGAACTCTTTTACAGCATCTCACTTTGGTTGCGTCAGATCTACATTTACATTTAGTCATTTAACAGACGCTTTTATCCAAAGCAATTGACAAATAAGGAGCATAGCAAGCAATTTGTCGTACAAAAGTCAACAATATCTGCTGTATCGCACTGCCGTGTTCTCAAAGTAGCTGGAGTCTCACCAGATTTTAGTGTCTCTAGTCATAGGCGCTGTGTTTTTAGGATGCTGTGTTTAGTTAAATATATTTTGAAGCTTTGAAAAACCCATCTCGAGATCCCTGAATTTTGCTGTGTCTGGTACAGTTGTCTTTGAGCATAAGAGTACGTCTGTGGAAGACTATGTTGTCTGTTGCTGTTGTTGGTTTGACAAGGCATGTTGCCTATACAGCTGGAGTTGTGCTGACTGCCCTCTACTGACACAGATTCGCAAAAAAATGAAGGTGGTAAATAAAGCTTGAATTGGTCAGATGGTAGGAACATTACTTATTAAGGGCAAGATTAATTGTGTTATTTTTTTAACACATTATTTTTCATATAATTTATCACACTAAATTAACAAGTTAAATCGACAGCCCTAATGTGTATGTATGTATATGTACAGTATGTGTATATATGTTTATATAACAGTGGAATTACCTGCATTTATGTATACATTTGTCTTAAAATCTGGTTTGATCTTCATCTAAGTTACAATAATGATCTGTTTTAACTAATAACACACAAATTATTGTATTGTTCTTTTACATACTGAATACATGATTCAAACATTCACAGTGTAGATTGGACAAAGTATGTGAACCCCTAGTCTAATGACATCAATAACGGTTAAATATACAGTAGCTGCAAGCAGTGATAACGGGCTCAAGCACCATGGGTCCATTTCCACCCGGTGGCTTTTGGAATACAGTGCAAGATGGGCATATGCATTGGTCGAGTATACAAGTAAGACACCATGTCTTACCTTCTGCTCAAACATAATGGTTAAAAACTTTGATGTATGTGGCAAATGTAATAAATGTTTAATTATGGCAATACTGAACAGTCCAAAAAATAATACCGTTATTTGAATTGTGTCTATGAAACTATCATGTAAGATATCAAGAATCCATTAACCTTATTAAATTTCACACTAATCTGAGTAAATCTGATGTGAAAGTGGTGAATGTTTTTTCAAAGTCTGTTCGTAGTGTCACATCTATTGTTGCCAGCTGGAGGCGCTATGACAGTGACCCATCATAGCCACATTCATGTCATAAGCGTGATTAAAAATATGGCTGAGTGTGTCAAATACACCAGAATACACTACAACATCATGTAATTTGATGCGTTGCCATGACAACACTATTTAAGATATCAAGAATCCCTTCACATTTTACATCAGCAGTGTCTTGACATTATTCTAAAAACTTTTGAAGGGTTTTGGATAAAAATAACAGGACTATTTCAAAGTCTGTTTTAAGCGCCACACTTCCTGCTGCCAGTTGTTGGCACTATGACCCTGACCCACAATAGCCATGCCCATGTGATCAGCCCCCATTACCAAACATACACCTCAATTTTGATCTAAATCACACAATACACACAGAAGATATGAGACGCTTCCTGTTTTCCATTTTATGTAGAGTAATCAGTCTGGTGCAACTTCACCTACAGACAAGGTGCATGGAGAAAACAAAGTACATTCGAAGAGGATAAATCCAGCTGGATTTTGCATTTTATGCCATTAATTTATTGCCTCGCCATGGCAACACCGTTCAATATATCAAAAATCTGTTCGCAATTTAGCACCTTCAATGTCTTGGCATAATGTTGCCTGAATTTGGTGACAGTCACATGAATTCCCAAGGAGGAGTATTTAAAAGTTCAGAGCTTGCAATTTTTAAAAACTCCAAATTCAATCCAAAATGGCTGACTTCCTGTAGGGCGAAGCTGAAGACTGTCATTTTGAAAGTTGTCCGACTTGATGAGAACATTATATGTACCAAGTTTGGTGACTGTAGGTGAAACTGACCCCACCACTTTAGTCAAAAGGTGGCGCTACAGAGCCTGCCTTACACGCCCATGTGTGACCTTTTGTCCAGGCCTAATGGCCAACAACTCTGATGAGTTTTTAAGCATGTAAAGTGCCCCATAAGCACCCAAAACCTTGATAAAAATTTTATGTTTTTCATTCCGGTTCAGAAGTTCTGCAGCCTCCTTTCCAAAAGGTTACCGGTTAGAACAGAATAAAAGAACGGTTAATAATGTTCTTTTTATAATGATAGTACTCTGCACTATGGGGTGGGTGAAATATCAACTGCAGCGTTGCCAGATCTCACAAGAGAATCAAGCAATCTGTTCTGGAAAAAGAAGCTCAAAATAAGCCACTTGCCTCACCAAAATAAACCAAAAATTAGCGATATATCAGAATAGAAATCATAACAAGCATACAGTTAATTAACAGTTAAGTAAAGTTTGAATTAAAGATCTGCTACTGAGTCAAAACCCGACATCATCAAATCTGTATTAATGCATCAAATCTAACAATAATTCAGTGAAGACTTGGAAACAACAGAGAAAAGTACTTTTTACATCTAATAATGTTTTCCTTGTATCTGAATTAGCCGTGCATGTATTGTCAGGATCAGAGAATGAGGCTCAGGACCCAAGTGCAGAGTTTAAAAAAACAAATGATTTATTAACAACACAAAAGGGCAAAAACAAACCAAAACTCCCACAAGGGGAAAAAAATAAAACAAACTACCCCATAGGAGAAAAAGGTAATCCAGGGCTGGGGCAGAAGACAGCGGGGAACAGGACAGACCAGACTGAATAGGGATAAATAGGACAGGAAACTAGACCGACAGACTGACTGGAATAAACAAACACACAAGACTGGAATCAAGACAAACTGGCACTGGACAGCAAACACAAGGGTTCAAAATCAAAAGGGTTAACAGGGGACAGGTGAGGCAAATTAACTAATAATAAGCAAACAAGGAGGCGAGGTATGACGTAAGACAGAGAGACACGCGTTTTTGATACAGAAACAAAACAAAGCCACATGCTCTCACAAGACAACAAAACACCCGAATGGCATGACCGCACATCGCAAGACAATAAGGCAATATACACCCATGCCAATGCCAAACAAAGTGATGCCATACATTCTCACACTAAACGAAACCTGAGTGTATATCACGAAGCAAATGCCACGCGATGCATGCAACAGGTGACAAAAACAAGACAGGACACCTGTGTGAGAGTTCGACCACACAGACACCCGACACCTCAGACCGAAGTGACCGAACCTCAGCACAACATGAAGACAGCTCACGACCCAGGCGCGCAACGCATCGTTTGCGTGACGCGAGGACCAGACAAAGTATTGACGCGAGTGCATGCTGCCAAGATGACATAAGTGCGATGCACCCACATAAATAACAGACAGACATGGAGCACGAGTGTCCAGTCCGAAACCGAACCAAACAGGAAGTCAGGATCCAGACACCGTGCTCCTGACATGAAACAAGACAGACTACGAAACACAAGACAGACATGGGACGATGATGCCACGGTCCTGCCAGACCAAAACTCAGACTGACAGAGTGACAGGACTGTGACATTTATATGTAGTAATTATACATACATAGTTGTTAAAATGGTCTTCATTCACAGAACATGACATTCACAACTGAGGATTATGCAAAGTAATGTGTGATGCAGCATTTTTCCTCAGGTTCAAAGCATGTTTAGTTTTTCTGGGCAACATGAAGTGGTGTAGTTCCAACAATATACTGTGATAAAAAAATTATTGGAACAAAATTAACCGGTTTTAACCGGTTTCCAGCATTTAAAACACGTTTTCAGTTTTGTTTTCGTTCCTTGAACTGTTTTTAGTCCCTGCTCAGAAGACCTACGATCAAGAATTGTTACTTGACGTCTCAAAGAGCTTAGATAATTATCTGTCCACAGTTAGAGAAATTGTCTATAAATGGAGATGATTTAGTACTATGGGTACTCTCACTAGAAGTGGCCGTCCAGTCAAGATGACTCAAAGGGCACACCACAGAATGCTCAATGAGGTAAAAAAGAACCCTAGAGAGACAGATAAAGACTTGAAGGAGTTATTGGAACTGATTAATATCTCTGTTCATGAGTCTACAATACAGAAAACATTAAACAGGTATGGTGTTCATGGCAGGACATCACAAAGGAAGCCGCTGCTTTCCAACATTTTTGGGATGAGCACTCAGCACTACGTATAGCATAAAAAGGGCACCACGTACCAACATGAAAACATCATCCCAATGGTGGAGGAAGCATCATGATTTGAGATCACATTTTATGAGCAATTAATGCAGAAAACCACGTAATACTTCTTATTGCCATGTAGCTGCATGTAGCTGGGAGGGAAGGGGCCCTATGTCTCTTAAATTTTTTTGAAGGGGGCTTACTGTCTTTGACTTTGAAAACTCCTGGATTAGAGTTTGACAGATTAAATGCTTTCTAGTTTTGTGTGCAGTATGCATCAGATGACTGTAGGCGTGCCTACAGGCGTGTCTAAAGCTGAATCAGACTGTGTGTGTGGACAAGCCCATGGTGGGGGTGGGGGGTGTTGTCTCACTGAATCTTTATTCCGAGGGCAAATCAAATTGTTTGCGGTCAGTGCACACTGAACCCCTCTCAGCTGAGGAACCGGCTGTTAATGCATTCTAAATTTCCAGGTAATTATACAGCAGTCAAGAGCAAGAGCAAAACATCCTGTACAAGGTGACGTACATTGCACACAAATAAGTCACCTTCTTCTTTCAGACCTTCTAAATCTAATTCCAGTTATTGCTTGTAACTGTGTTAATGGGATAGTTTACCCAACAAAAGAAAAATGAGCAACATGAGCAACAGCAACCACTGGTGACAAGACGTAGGCATGGCGAGCAACACGACAAAGCTGAGAAAAGTTTAACCTTATGCAAATGACGAGCTACATTCGGGGGCGACTAACAGTGAGAGTGAAGACAGCGGAGCTCACGTCATCCGGTGTGAACGGGGTTTAATATCTCATTGTTCACAATTGCAATGTAGAAATAATTTGTATATTTTATTTCTGGTATTTGACACAATAATGAATAGACAGACCACAACAATAACAATATTTTAATTATTATTTTTATTTATGCCATTCTATTTATGCAGTAATGCACTCAAAAAAATATTGTGAGGATTTACACATTTCAGTTTCAAAACAGACTTCCATCTAATTGAATAGAGTAATCTTTAACAACATTTTATTAAAATATATTTAGATATTTAAATTTTTATTAATATAATTATGTTAAAGATTACAGAATTCAATTTGATGAAATAAAAAGGGTAAATCTTAAAAAGATAGCCTTTTGCGTGTTTCTATGTGCTCTAAATGGTCACAAATCTTATTTTCATTTTTTTGGGCTAGGTCTAATTATTAAGCATACAATGCTACACACTGAAAACCCGATTAAGTTGATTCTACTCAATTTAATTGACTAATGGCATCTCTAAAACCTGCATAATTAAGTTAACTTGGTGGTCATGTAGAATGAACTTGACTATTTAAGTTAATGCAACTTAAAGTAGAGTTCAGTAGACTTAACTCAGATTTGCTATTTAAATGTTGTTGTTTCAACTTAATAATTTTAATTAAATGGACTCAAGTTTAGATCATGCCTTAACACATCTTAAATAGTGAAGATGAAAACTTATACTGGATCAGTTGTTAAATTAACTTAATTCTCCATATATACGTGCACTTCAGCTGCAAATGCACAAGGAGATCTGAGATATAATTAAATTTAAATAAAATTCATAAAACTTGAAATATCTGAGGTTTTTTATTTAATTTAGTTTAAGATTACTCAAATTTGATGGTAATTTCCTTTGAAATAGAAATGTGTAAATCGTAATATTTTTTTTTTAGCGTAATATTGCATGATGTAATGGCATAAACAACAATAATAATTAAAATATTTGTAATGCATTTGAAGTTGTTATTGTTGTCATCTATATATTACTTTATATTAAATTGGTTCTGCATTGCAATTGTCAAAAATGATCCTGTTAGGGCCATTATCCTGGCTGTAGTCACCTATTGTGTAGTCTGATGGCCTGTTGCAACCTAATTTTATATTTTATTGTCACGTTTATGTGTTTTGTTCTTGTTTTCATGTCTTTTATTTTCAAGTTTAGTTCCTGTTCAGGTCATGTGGTGTCATGTGATTTCCTGTTCCCTCATGTGATTTTGTTATGTGTTTCCCCTGTTCATGTGTCTTTCATTGGTTCATTGTTTGATTACTTTGTTATTAGTCTTGTCTTTTCATTAGTTAAAGTACATTTAGTCTTGTTATCTTGTTTATAGTTTAGTCTTGTGATTGGTTGTCTTGTTTTCTTGTTAACCATGTATTTAAGCCCTCATGTTTGCCATTGTCTGGTGTCAGGTATTGTGAATGTAACTTTGTTGTTTAGGTCAAGCCAGGTCAAGCCAGGTCTAGTTTTATGTCAAGTCTTTTGTTCACGATTGGATTTATGGTTTTCGGATTTCACTCATGTAAATAAAGTGCACCTGGGTTCTACACTTCATCATCGTCTCTTCGTCTGCCTGTTGCCAGCATCGTTACAGAATATCTGACCGCCCATAATGAACCTAGCAGATCGGCTTCTTCGTCTACGTCAGGGGAGTTGTCTGCTGGAGGAATATGTGGGGGACTTCTGCACTCTGGCCAGTGAGGTTGACTTTAATGAGATTGCACTCAAAGACTGTTTCTGTTTGGATTAAGTGAGCCAATCTCATTTTTGAGATTGTTCCCTCAATCTGGTCCAGTATATCGACTTTGCCCTGCAGATTACTGGTTCTACGTTCACTGTGGGGGAGGTGGATGCCGAGCCAGCGTCCCACGTCATGGTCGACAAGCCAGCGTCCCACGTCCATTCCTGCCACGGTTAAAAAGCCTGCGTTGCTAGCCTCGAGTGTCCCAGAGCCTGCGTTGCTAACTTTGGCCTCCTTCAGAGGAGGAGGAGAAAGACTTCCGTTTCCAAGTCACTGCCCATGTACACGACCACTGAGGTCTTTTCCCAGTCATCCAGGACTCTTAGTCTCGAGCCTCCCACAACTCTACCTTCTACAGCTTCGCTCCTCGAGCCTACCACGGCTCCGCCTGCCATGGCTTCGTCCCTTGAGCCTCCCATGGCTCCGCCTTCCACGACTTTGCCCCACGTCATGGCCGCCACACCCGAGTTCCACGTCATGGCCGCCACGCCCGAGTTCCACGTCATGGCCGCCACACCTCGGCCTGCTCCAGGCCATGTCACCGCCACGCCTCGGCCTGCTCCAGGCCATGTCACCGCCACGCCTCGGCCTGCTCCAGGCCATGTCACCGCCACGCCTCGGCCTGCTCCAGGCCATGTCACCGCCACGCCTCGGCCTGTTCCAGGCCATGTCACCGCCACGCCTCGGCCTGTTCCAGGCCATGTCACCGCCACGCCTCGGCCTGTTCCAGGCCATGTCACCGCCACGCCTCGGCCTGCCCAGGCCATGTCACCGCCACGCCTCGGCCTGCTCCAGGCCATGTCACAGGCAAGCCTTTGCTCCACGGTCCAGGCCTGTCTCTGCTCCAACGGGGACTTCCATCCCTATGGCTTCACCTTGGTCCTCAGCCCCATCGGCTCTGCCCCTCGAGCCTCTCAGGGCCCCACTTTTCATTTGGCTTTGCCCTGTTCCCACGCCCCACACCCTGTCTCGACAGGCCACGCCCCATGCCATGTCTTGCCAGGCCACGTTTCAAGGTTTCTGTGAGGGTTAGGTTTAGGGGTAGGGGATAGAAATTATCGTTAAGTCTGTATAAAATCCATAATATGCATGGAAGTCTATAGAGAGTCCCCACAGTGATATAAAAACATGGGATGTGTGTGTTTGTGTGTGTGTGTGTGTGTGTGTGTGTGTACCCTTAATTTCTGAGTGTGTATGTGTAGCATTGTGGCTGATTTATTGGTTTTATTTGACAAAAGTAAAAAAAAAAAAAAGCTCTGTGTTATAGTCTCACCAGTTCATTCCTGTGTGTGTTGGTGTGTTTGTGTGTGAGTGGGTGAGTATTGTGGCTGATTTTCAATGGTCGGTCAATTTTGACAGCGGATACCAAAGGTGTCACTTTATTTTTGTATGACCATTTAGACTTATCGAATGAAGCCCAATTATTATTATTATTATTATTATTATTTTTTTTTTGGTATGTTCAGATGGCTAATGGAGGAAAAGTTACCAAGTCTTGTACTGCTCAGATAAATGTAACCATTTTTATTAAATTAGGAAAATATATATTCGGTCAAAAATGACCGAATACCATAGGAACTTTACTGACGTAAATATCTTAAAATAATCCTAGTAATTAATTGTAAACAATTATACATCCTTACTAAGCAGATTTTTCTTTCAAGTATCAACTTTGTCACTTTCAGTGTATTTTTGTCCTAAGCTTGCCTGGTTAACTGCTTCACCCTTATTGAACATGAATCTCAAAGCATTATTACCAGGGTCCTTTGTTTTTTTGCAAGACTGGGAGGGGGTTTGGGGTCAAATGCTCATCCTATCTGTTAGATTCTGCATAACGCATGGCGAAGATCCCCCCCGCAGTATGTTTCATGCTCGCATGAGCATATGGCCTAATAAAGGGGCAGGGCCGGCGGGGGGCATGCAGGGCAGCACAACACAGCGCAAGCGAGGTGATTGTGTTTTGTTATCTTTCATATGCTTTTGTCTGAACATCTAAAGCACCTCTATCTGGCTCACTGTTACACTGAGGACACACTGCATAGATCACATTCATGTAAGTAACATAAAATCTGTACGAGTGTGTGTGGTGTCATGCAGTTGACCTTTTATTCTGTGACCTACTTATTTGTTATGGTGAGTTGTATTGGGTGCTTGAGTAGAAATTATCTTCATGAGATGAGCTGATTTCAATTCTGAATAGGGATCTAGTGGGATAAAGTAATTATATTTGTGAATGTGATTATTTTAGTTAGTTTAGTCACATTAAAGATGATATCATTTATACACAGGGATCCCATGGTCATGGAAAACCTGGAAATATCAGGGAATACTAAAATTGTAATGTCCAGGCCTGCATGCAAAAGTTGTGGAAATATTTTAAAACGTCATGGACATTTGCAAATAATTGTTTTTCTGGTTAATAGTATATTCAAGTTTAAATACATGTTAAGCTTAACCAACAGTATTTGTAGCATAATTTCAATTCATTCCCCGTTTAAAGCACAAATTGTCAGTGGGGCCAATCTGTAAACGCTAAAATACACACTTTTTCAAAAGTGTAGCCACAACATGTAAACATTATATGTGTTAACATGATTGAATTAAATACTGAATATTTTCAAAACATTAAATCAGCTAAGATATTACTCGGTGAGCACATTCGGTAAAAAATTATTCTTAATCATCCTTATCAGGAATCACTAACGATTTGCTCTTTGGGAATTCATTGGTCAAGAGGTTTTTAGCTTTATTTCCAAAATTTTAACACAGACACTTTATTTAAAAAAATACCTTCCCTTTTATGTATAATTCAGCCATACTAAATAAATACTATATGCTTTAATATTTAATGCTTTATATTAATACTAAATGCATTTCTATGGAACACAGTAGCTGAATAGCACATGAAACTATGAATTATCCTTTTTTTTTGTAACCAATACAGTAAAAAAAAAAAAAAAAGTATTTTTTTTTATCCCGTTTTCTCCCAATTTGGAATGCCCAATTCCCACTACTTAGTAGGTCCTCGTGGTGGCACGGTTACTCTCCTCAATCTGGGTGGTGGAGGACAAGTCTCATTTGCCTCTGCTTCTGAGACCGTCAATCCGTGCATCTTATCACGTGACTCGTTGTGCATGACACCGTGGAGACTCGCAGCATGTGGAGACTCATGCTACTCTCCGCGATCCACGCACAACTTACCACACGCCCCATTGAGAGTGAGAACCACTAATCACGACCACGAGGAGGTTACCCCATGTGACTCTACCCTCCCTAGCAACCGGGCCAATTTGGTTGCTTAGGAGACCTGGCTGGAATCACTCAGCACGCCCTGGATTGGAACTCGTGACTCCAGGGGTGATAGTCAGCGTCTATACTCGCTGAGCTACCCAGACCCCCCACAGTACGTTTTTGACAATTGATACGCAGAACAACTTTCTGCTTTTTTGACACAATAATAGTCATTAGGTGACAACAATAAAAACTTTACAAATGCATTACAAATAGTATTTATTTGTTTATTTTTACTGTTATTTATACCATTTTATCTATGCTATCAAAATGGTCACACATTTAGTTTCATTGTTGTTTTGGGCTATGCCAAACTAATCTTAAATTAAACAAAATTATTGGGTAGAAAAGTGAGAATACCATTCATAAAGTTCATAACAGGTTTAATACAAGTTCAGCTCAATCGACAGCATTTGTGGCATAATGTTAATTCATTTTGACTCATCCCTTCTTTTCTTTAAAAAAGCAAAAATCGAAGTTCCAGAGAAACACTTATAATGGAAGTCAATGGGGCCAAATTTTAGAGGGTTTGCTTATAATTTTAGAAAAGCACTTACATAAATTCTTCTGTTAAAACTTGTGTATTATTTGAGCTTTGAAGTTGTTTAATAGTCATTTTTATGGAATAACAGGGTTAACGGTGTTGCGTTGTCAAGGCACAAAGTTGTAAATTGTCTATATCTTTACACAGATGCGGTTAGTAAGTGTTTTTCTCACATTACAATCATGTTAACACACATATTGTTTACGTCTTGTGTGTATACTTTTGAAACAGTGAGTATTTTAATGTTTACGGATTGGCCCCATTGACTTCTATTGTAAGTGTCTCACTGAACACACATTTGTGCTTTTTTTAAAGAAAAAGAAAGGATGACATTTCATTTTGCGGTAATCAACGTTATGCCACAAATGCTGTCGATTGAGCTTAACTTCCTTGAAGAAATGGTAATCTTCTACCGTAATGTGACAATGTTGTGGATGAGTTTAGCATATTGTCATTCAGGAGACTGTAGGGTTCAATAATACTGTAATATGAGACTGTTGGCAAACACTGAATAGGAGTGACATCATAACAATATGATCCTTTTTTAGGGATGTTTCAAGCTTGTTTAATCACTGGGAGTTTGTAGCAAAGAAAATAATTTGCAAGTGATGGTGGATTTTTCATCAGCTTTTACTGTAAGGAGAGCATGACAGGAAATAAAAGGAAGGACACAAAATTGCTCATAACCTTTTTGCTCTTGGATTTAATGTGTTTTTGTGTCCGGACCATTAGAAATGGTCTGAAGGTTTTAGGTCTTTGAATACCTGTGCAGTTAAAAGAGAAAGTATGAATGTTTTTTGACCTTATATTGTTTGAAATCGATTTTTCATCTCTCTGCCATAAACTTCAGTTCGCTCAATGCTTAAATCACTATGGACTAGTCGGTGGTTGGTCTGACTTGGAAAAAAGATAGAAAAGTTTGAGAACAACTGATGTACGACAACCAATTTATCTTTTTTGTGTCTTTACATTTACATTTAGTCATTTAGCAGACACTTTTATCCAAAATGACTTACAAATGAGGAACATAACAAGCAATTTGTCATGCATAAGTCAATATCTGCAGTATCACACTGCCAAGATCCAATAGTAGCTAGAGTAGTACAGACGAAAGAGACGGACAAAGAAGTGTTTTTATTTATTTGATTATTACCACCTTTAAGGGCTGGGGTTATCTATAATTGTTGATACCAAAATAATAGATCAGTGTTGGGGGAAAAGTGCATTCCAATAATTCCAGTAATACAACATCAATGACTTTTACTCACGTTCACACAAATCACGAGTAAAACGGCAGATTATCAGTTCATAAACACTTACTTTTCGCCCTGTTCCTCACACAATGCTATCTTATGACATCTAAACACTTTTACTATATGACTCGTTTTAACGTTTGCATTACATAATCAAATACATTTATAAGCTTGTTCAAGTGTGATCAAATTGTGCAGCTCAAATGATAGAGTGTTGCACTTGTGATGTAAAGGAGCGGGATATGAGTACTAAAGAGCACGCGAGTCCACACGTGAGCCCGGAGTGTCATAGAAACACCACAAATGACCTTAATTGTGTTTTTCGTCTCACATTTGCTTTTTCTGACACTATTGGTTAGGGTTAGGTTTAGGTTTAGGGTTTAGGGTAGGTCAGTTAGTGATGACAAAAATGTCAGTGACAGTACTGTGGATGACAAATGTTACAGGACAGCTTTGTGTCTTTGTGAATTTACACATTCTTCTGTCACATCCAGTTGCCTTGTGTCAGGACATCAATTTAAAACCAATTGCTTTTGTCCCAGTTTCCTTGAAAAGATTCAAGTGAGAAGCCAGTGAATGCCAGGAGTAAAAATGCCATTCACAAAATGCCAAGATGTTCGGCAGACTGCCCACTGAACACAATGGCAACAACAGACATGAAAAGCATGCAGTGATATTAAAGGAAAAGTTCACTCAGAAAATGCCATTTTACCCTGTTATTTAACTACCCTCGTGTCATTTAAAACACGCAAGACACTCTTTCTTCAGTGAACACAAAAGTAAATCTTACACTGTAGTAAATGTTGCGGAAAAAGTACTTTCTACATTAAACCAGTTAAAGCGTGAACTTGAAAATATTAAGTAAACTCTACATTCGAACATGTAAAAATGAATGCTCTAGCTTATAAATGAATATTATTTATGATTGCTTGTTATTTTTACAATGTGTCATCATGCATCAATCCTAAAGTAGAAAACCTTATCATATTTATTTGCAAATTTTAGGAAAGTTCACTGTTAACTAAAATAAGTACATTTTACTTAACAAAGCTGGTGTTCTCAGCATGCACTGGGCTTGAATAAATAATTAACTGTTTGCAAGTTTATGCACAATGTTTTATTGGTAATTTTGTTGTTACGTATGGTAACTTTTTGTTTTTAGCCGTCTGAAGTTCATTTTCTACTCAAATTTACCCGTTCAGTTGATTGTCACCGTCATCGTGTTTTGCGCACCAAGTGTTGAGATCTGTGTGCGCAACTTTGAACCTTGTTTCTATGCATTTAACACGCATTAAGCTTCTCTGTGGAAGGCTTCTGTTTGCATGTAGTACATGATTAAACGTGTTTTAAGGAAAGTTCAAAACGTGACAGAAATTTACCAAGTTTAAGTACCATGCAAATCATATTTGTAAGTAAAAGTTGCTGTATTTATTAAAATGTTCAAGTTAAATTTACTCACTTTAATCAATATTATGTCATGAAGTTAATCATTTAAGCTCTGGAGGTGTTTTCAAAGATTTCCTGTTTCAGTCGCATACCCAAAATGAAAGGCTTATAACTCGACACTAAAAAACAAGGAGGGTCAGGTGTTTGGTATCATTGTAAAATCACAAAACAAATGAAGCCAAAAATATACTTTTTCTTATTTTTCATATTTGACATTATATATCTCTGTGTGTAAATAAGGTGGCTTCGAAAAACTTTTGTTTTGGTCCCAATCATGTAAACTGTATCTGAGAAAAATTGTGTTGATACGACAAAGCAATCAAAAGTTATAACATTACAAATATAATTTATCATAGTGTCCAAAAGCCTCTCCAAACAAATAAAACATAATAATTGTACATAAGAACTAATTACATATGCAAACACAACAATAACCTAGTTTCCGCTGTTTTGTTATCGACAAAGTGAAAATGCGTAAAAGAAGTTTGGGAAATTTGCCGTCTTCTGCTTGTTTCCATTCAAATGGCCTTTTATTGATAAAAATGGTGTGCGTGATGACGTCATGCTTAAAAAAAACACTTTGTCGCATAAGTTTTGGTTTATCGCAAAAGAAATCTGCCCTTAAACCGTTTCCATACAGAAATGTGTGTTTATCGCTAATTGTGTACCTTTCACCTCCCCAGATGTCCCTATTTTTTCTTCCGAAGTCTTTGTAAAATGGGGAGATTATTGAGACTATTCATTGAAATTAGCCAGTTTACTGTCATTTTAATTTCACAAATAAAAACAAATCAGAAGACGAGGAATTGCAATCAAAAGGGAGCAGTTGCCCTTCTGATAGGACTGTAATATTGGTCCTGATGTTGCGCCTACCGCAGTTTGACACCGGTTTCGACCCGAAAGCGAATCATCATGGCCCTGTTCAAGCTGGCAACCTGCATCAAGTAGTGGAGGAAACTTTCAGTCTTATAGTATGAGGAGCATCCATCCATGTGTATATGCTGTGTGCACAACTATTAAAAAAAATCTGATGCGGTGTAATATCAGGGTTTACATATGATACATTCTTGATATTCAATAGGCTATTTTGAACAATCATCTAATCTAAAGCATCGCCAACAGGGTAGGGCTCATTTAAATTTGTGTAAAGAAAAGGCATATATAGGTCTAAACATATTATTTTTTCATTTGGTAATTCATTTGTTTTAATTTAATGCTTTATTCGTTTGGTAATTTATTTAATTTAATACAGGGAATTTTGCGAGCATTTTTTCAAAAGTAAGCTAAACAATAATTTTATAGAATTGGGCTATATGTTAATGTTCCAAAAAAGCACACTGAAGCTTTTCTCCTAGTATTGTGTATTTAGTTTTTAATTTAAAACATCTTTGCGCACAGAAATATGTTTTTTTTTTTTGTATTGTGGGTTAATTCCATGACTGCCGTCTAATATTTTGAACGGTGTGGAAAAGCCACTTTAATAAATAAACGGATGGCTACCACGATTAAATACCGTGATTAAATTAATCGCAAAGAGTGGCCATTAATTTGTTCTCCTTGCACTTGTCGATGACAGGTGCATGATACGAGATATTTGTGTTGGCACTCCTGGAAGTGTCATGCTGCAGATGTGTTTGCAGCATCGGATCTGAGCAAGTATGCTGTTAAGACCAATCCATAACAGTGCGAGTAATTCTTCACGTACAATAAATTGGCTTTCAAGGATGTATACCTTGTTGTCATGATTAACACAGGCTAATGATTGGGGCAAATTCTGTCATGTGACAATATATTTTTGCGTTAATGCTAATTTTCTCGACAAAAAGTGTTTCCAAACCAGTTTTTCGTGACATCTGAAGTATCGACATAGAGTTTATGTGCTAGAGTTAAATGGAAAAATATTATGTCGACACATAATTTGCATTTCCACCAGCTATATCGGTAATTTTTTGATGCGCTACACCTTTTGTTGCAAAAAAAAAAAAAAAAACCTTGGATGGAAACATTGTTAATGACTAAAGGTTTGCATAGCATGCAGACATGATTTTAGTAATGAGATTTCACAGAATGAGTTTCATTCTGTGCCATTTGAGTCATCATTGAGTCTGTGTCATGTATTTGGTGCCATCTACTGGTGGCCATATGTAACATTGTGCTTCATGTGGATTATCTAATGATCTATTTTATGTTCGGTTTATGATTTTAACAAAACGAAACAAAAAATATACAAATAAAAACAAATGTAGGGCAACAAAAAGTACACTATTTCTTGATGTACTAAATAATAGGTTTTGGATCAATGGTATTAATATATTGTCAATTTTGACCAGTATTGTTCAAATTTAATTAGCTGCAGTTATTTATTTCATCTCCTTTTGTGAAAAAAGTATACAGGGTCAGAACGTCATGATGGTGAGTACATGATGACAGAATTTAAATTTTTGGGTGAGCTGTTTCTTTAATTCTGTGTTTCAAATCCTACTAACATTTTGTCACGTGAATATTTCTGTTGTCTTTTATTTATGAATAAACAGGATAGTTCTCTTCATGGGGTTGTTCTGTTTCACAGACCAATTGCTCATCGCTCTTGAAATCGAACACTCACCATGGCATTCTTTGAGTTACCTTTTCGTGGCTTGTTTAAAATTTTTCTGTAGTGAATGCACACTTGAATGAATAGCATGCAACTGAGGGCTGTGAACGAGAGCTGTCAGGTCCTTCTAACCAGTTTTTAATGCTTTTGTCCTAATCAGTGAGTGTCTATGACCGCAAATGCCTTCTCCCAGACGCCTTTCTGTTTTGAGTGGCAGACTCACTGGACGAGGAGGGGGATGTTTACCTCCAATGTATCCATGAACAGAACTAATGAGCCCAGGCAAAGACAAAAGCTCAGAGCATGAGAAAGTGGACTGACTGTTAAAATCGTGTGGATTGGGATCTCGCTTCCTTACAAGGAAGATTTCCCAACAGTACTGTAAGGAAAATGTCTAATTTAGCATCTTGTTCTTAGTGGTATTCTGGAAGAAAGTGACAGTTTACTTGCATCTCGGAATGTGGTAAGGAGGTAAGAACATTTGCCCGTTTGTTGCTTTCCATATAACGGGTTTAGATAGTTAACACTGTAACTACTTTTCTTTTGATTGTTTACCTCAATGATTAACCTCTAACCTGAAGTGTTCTTCTGCAATTAAATCAGCCTGAACCTCTTAACAGACAGATGTTTAGACAATTTCTGCCTTTAGATGTGCTACCTATTTTTTTTTTTTTTTTTTTTTATGTTTTATAAACTTTAGAGCTAAAGGTGCTGTAAGCTATTTTTTTTTTTCATGGAAATGAATGCAAAAAAAATAAATAATTTTTTTTTTTTTTTTTTTTTTAAATGTTCCTACACCCTGAAAGATATTAATGAAATAAATGTTGTGATATAGCTCACTGGCCTCTGTGACAGCTCTAGACTCTGTAAATAGCAAACAAAAATGTGTCTGCGGACAATGTCGCTTTCGAGCTGTCAATCGTTTTGCTCGTTCTCATAGTGTTGTAGTTGCAGCGAATTATTGAGGCTTAATGCCATTTTTATGCCATGTTGCTCATAACAATTGTCAGTTGAGGGCGCTATTTTGCTGCTGTTGTTTTTGATTTTTCTGCTCAACCTCGGTCTCAATAAAGCTCATTTGGTATCTTTGGAGTGTGGGGTTTTAGAAAGAGGGGGCGTGGCTAATTATACGTCTCAGTCTCGTGGAAATTCCAGAATGGATGAAATCGCCTATTCCACCTTTAAGAAATGTAGGATTTTGAAAATTCACCACAGACTTATATTGATAGAATGGAAGTCAGTAGATGTTTTGCCGTTCAAAATCTAACCAACAGCGATGATGTTGTTGTAATATTTACATACTGAATTCCTATTGCTCTTCTTTCTTGCATATTTTTACAAACTGAATTCCGATTGGTCATTTTCTTCTTGCACAAAAATTAACCATACAGCTGTCTTTACATTGTAAAGATGGTATTGTGTTTGTTTCACGTGCACAAATGGCAAAAAATAAAAACAAGGCGTGCTGAGTGTCATGAAAACGGCAAAGTGGCTCTGATGAAGCATTTCATTTACACAGAACCAAAGGAAATACAAAACTAATTCAACATGTGCAACTCCATACACTGAAAAGAAATATGTGGAGTAGGTTTACTAATTACTTTAAGCTCTGAAGGTGTTTTTAAAGATTTCCTGTTTCAGTGGCATGCCCAAAATTAAAGGCTTATAACTCTACACAAAAAACAACAACAAAAAAAAAAAAACACACACAAAAAAAAAAAACAAAGGAGGTCAATTGTTTGGTATCATTTTAAAGAAAACTTAAAAAACATTTCATGAAAAAGATTATGATAAATTATGAGATTATTAGCCTGAGAAGCTGCTGAAAACTCGAGCCAAAATTTTACTTTGTCTTATTTTTCTGATTTGACATTATATATCTCAGGGTGTAGTAGCTCAAAAAAAACTTTTTTAACTTTTGTTTTGTTGTGTAACTGAATTTTGTGTTGATACCACAAAGCAATCAAAAGTTATAGCATTACAAAAATAATTTATCATAGTGTCCAAAAATGTCTCCATACAAATAAAACATAATAATTGTACATGAGAACTAATTACACATGCAAACACAACAATGACTAAAGGTTTGTATAGCATGCAGACATGATTTTAGTAATGAGATTTCACAGAATGAGTTTCATTCTGTGCCATTTGAGTCATTATCGAGTCTGTGTTGTGTTCTTGGCACCATCTAGTGGTGGCCATATGTAATTAGACTGAACAATCCTCTCTGCCCATATTTGGATGACTTCCACCTCTGGTTGCAGCGATCTGAATCCTAATATGATTGGTTTAGCGTTCCATGACACTGGACAACGTACTACATCATTTCCGACTGAGTCGTCTGATCCAAGAAAGCTAAACATGTTTTTAGCCAGATAGCGCATTATGTGTTGTGTGCACATTATGCTTCATGTGGTTTATATAATGATCTATGCATCCGATTATCTTGTGTGTGGGCTCGTTTGAAAGATCATCACCTCTTCTAAGTAATGGTATGTTTTTTCGTGAAGTTATAATCGAAAACACAGCATATAAGCAACACCAACATAATTGTCAAAGACATATACTTAGCTGTTACTCACTATATTTTTGTCTGTGAGTAAAACAAATAAGCGGGTTGTATTCTACTCTTTAAGAGCTTTCCAACAACATATGACACATTTTATCAGTTTGATGTTTTTACTGATTACAATAATATATACAGTGCAAAATTATTAATAAATTATCAAAATAGAACACATCTAATTGTCTGCAAATTTCAAAGCACTTGTTCAGTTTTGTTCATAATGCTTAAAGTGTAAAGTAGAGCTTCTAAGCTTTAAAACGATACCTATTTTGTGTTGGTTAAAACTGTAGTTATTAATATTTTGAATAAATATATATATATATATATATATATATATATATATATATATATATATATATATATATATATATATATATATTCTTGGTGGGCCAGTCTGAGCTTAAAGGGTTAAAAAACCTAGGAAAAATTTCCAGGCGGAAATTTCTTGTAAATTTAACAGACCATATTTTCACATAAAGGCTACACACTATTATAGGTGGCTTTAATTAGAAATTCTCAAGTAAAGTTTACTTTGCAATATTCATTCATTTTGTGGACATTTTACTCAAGCAATATAGCACTGAATTAAGCCATGCTTTCAAAAGTGTACTAGCATTTCAAAGCTTTTTTAACGTACTTATTCATGTACCACATGACACATGGAAGCCTTCCACAGGGAAGCATAATGCTATAAACATATTAGCTTACATCACCTTGCTTCAATGGCAAACGAAACAAGATCCAGAGCTGTGCACGCTGACCTCAACACTTGGTTTACAAAACACGATGATGTAACAATCAACAGATAATTGTTTGGATCACGAACGAGTCATTTTGAGTTCAAAATGAACTTCAGACTTCACAAAACAAGAAGTTACCAAATGTAACAAAATCATCTTGCAAACAGTAAAACCATGCAAGCTCATTAATTATTCAAGCACCGTGCATACTGAAAACACTAGCTTCGAAATGTTCAGTAAATTTGCTTATTTTATTTACCTGTGAAATTTACTCAAATTAGCAAATCAATATGACAAGATTGATGCATTATGATGCATTGTAAAGATAACAAACAATCATAAATAAAATGTACTTCTAAGCTAGAGCATTCAATTTTGCATGTTAGAATTTACTTAATATGTTCAAGTTCACGCTTTAACTAACTTATTCAGTGTAGAATGCTATATTTACTTCACCACTAAATCATTTTTTTTCAGCGAAGATACATTGCATGTTTACAGGGAAAAATATCAAACACGGCTAGAGATAAATAATAAGACTCATTTACTTTGGTTTGAACTGCCTCGAATTCACAAACTGCAGATTTTTATGATCTCATCTTTACTTGGAATCAGTGTCAATACTCTTGGCAATTCCAGCCCTTAAAACTCACAGACTCACAGACAGTCTGCTGACCACTCCTGTTATGGGCTTCCACTGCAGTTTTTAGCACAGCTTCATTTTTCTGACCTCAAGTAAGTTGTTATTTAGTTGTTTTCACTGTTAAAGCCACCTCTGCTCACTGAGACTTTGGTTTTTGTTTCTGTGACTTGGCTAAAGGTTGTCGGACAGAATTAGAGCCTCAAAGTAATGCCAGAGTGAGGCTTGGAAAAAAATGCACGTTCCGGGCAGAGATCCCAACCCAGGGTTACTGCTCCTATGTGGAAAAATGATTATCAGTATCCATATCAGATGTTTGTAGGTATTGATCGCACACATTCCTGGTAGTGTGCTGCAAGAGCTGCTGAAGTGATTAATTAAATAAACCTCAATAACTAACTTGGAAAACAAGTTCCTGTTAAACCCATTTGGCTTCAGGGACCTGAAATTCCTACATTCTTCCATTTGACCACAGACTTGGGTAAGAGCAGCAGTGATATTGCACCAGTGAACCAAAATGTATTTCCATTATTCACTTGCACATAACTGGTCTGACTAAAATCTGTAATGTTTTTTTCTTTTTCCTTTTAATACAAAACAGAATAAACATTTGTTTGTTACAAAATAAACCAGGGTTTCAGATTTCATGTCAATTCTGTACAATGTAGCATTCAATCTAACTTAATCAGCATCACCCGTGTTGAAGATGACTACCTGACTCGGCATCTGTTTATATTTCAGATGGGTAGCAAATATACACAGACTAAAAATAATGATGACTCATCTTGCATTTAGGGGTGTATACATATTTTGGTTCAATCAAATGCACTCTGTATTGTTAATAGCAAGAAGCAAATTATGGTTCAGCACTGTGATGTTAACTAAATGCTTTTAACTAATATATATATATATATATATATATATATAAAGACATGCCTTTCGATATGTCCCACTTTCAGTTTTTAAAAAAGGAAATATGTCAACACAGGAAAGAAAACTGCACTCTTCTGACTTTTATATATATATATATATATATATATATATATATATATATATATATATATATATATATATATATATATAATTTTTAAAAACTATTTATTTTATTTTATTTTTATTATTTTTTTAATTTTATTTTATTTTATTTTGTTATTTAATTTTATTTTATTTTATTATTTTTTTAATTTAATTTAATTTTATTTTATTTTATTTTATTTTATTATTTTATTTTATTTTATTTTATTTTATTTTATTATTTTTAATTTAATTTTATTTAATTTTATTTAATTTTATTTTATTTTATTTTATTACCTCACATGCCTTTCCAAACTCTTATGCTGTTATTTTTTCCCAGTCTGTGGAGCGCAAAAAGAATATTTCAAGAATGTTCACACAGCCCTTTTTCTGCAGATTGTTGGTGATTGTAATTTTTGTTTTGTTTTTCATTCTTAAAAAAATTCTCCTTTGGTGTTTCACGGGGATGACCAGCCGGTGAACTATCCCTTTAAATATGTTAATTAAAGCAACAACGCTTGAAGCGCTGAGTGAGGTGATTGGGTGTCAGTCCTCCGATGTTTGCTCTGATTGGTTGATTTGGTGGTCAGTCAGCAGCCCACAACAGTCCCAAATTTTCTTTTGACGAGGGGAAAAGTGAATCACAAACTGCGTCTCATTGATAGAAGAGCTGCAGAAACTGGTGAAATTAAACACTGAAACTGAGAGAAACGGACTGAAACTAGACGTTGTTGACAGTGACGCTTTCACGATGTTGCAGGTATGAAATAGTCTGCATTCCATCACCTGTTTAAAGGTACAATGGGCCATTTTTTTTTTTTTTTTTTTTTGCACCAATGCGACTTCTACTTTTCGAGTGTAAGGAACACTTGCATTAGTCATATATTTATTTATTTTTCTTTTCGTAGTTTTATATGATTTATACAGGAGTTTGAGGAGCTGGTATTGCAAATGCAGCACATTTGGATGACTGTAAAAGTAATATACCAGTCATAGTGAGAAAAGTAAGATGCTTGTGTCATTAGTTTTTACTTCCATAGTCGTTGCCAATGCATGGTTAGAACACTTTTCAGTGGTCATATGATGAATGGAGTGTCTCAGTTGTGTGGCTAAAGTTTATTTGAGGACGTTTATATTTTCTAATAACTCCCACTAGATGTCGCTGTTACAGTCATTCCTATTCATTGACATGTCACTCCATTGTACTGCATGAAGAATTAAAACTAGAATATGCTGTAAATGTGAGTGCTAGCAGAGTCTTCTGGATGGTTTTCCTCAGCGTTGGTCTTTTTAATGCCAAACTTTGTTTTGTGCCTCTGTGGAAATATAGCTGACAGTTTATTTCAGTGAAGAAAACAGACCTTTGCTGCAGAAAGCTCCTGCCAAACCAAAGGGAGTGTATGGCATGTCGATTTTTAATCAAGATGACATGTAGGAAACTGGGTTACACTCTTCTTTTCTGGAATAAAAATAACTAAACATCCTGAAAACAATACTATACTTGAGAAGCATAATGACATAAGATATTTAGTCTTGTTTTCAGAGAAATCCATCAAAATTACAGTTTGCCAACAGGATAAGAAAAATAAACTTGCTTTCCCTTTGAATATTTTTTGACAAAATATAATGTAATTTTGCTTTTCAATTAGGCCTAAATGTATGTTTTTTTTTTTTTGTTTTTTTTTATAATGCTTTGATTTTTTTTTTTTTTTTTTACTGGAAAATAAGACCCCCCCCCCCCCCCCCCCCCCGTCAATATGATTCTGTCATATTGAAACAAAAAACTGAAGCCCCACCTCCGTTGGACGAGTTGGTATCGCCCAACTAGACGGTGGTGTCACATGGTACCTGTTACTTTTCTCAGCGCTGACCAGCATGCATGAACTCACAGTCGTTTATTATTACTGGATGAGGATTTAAAAAAATGCTTTTATAGATAATGCTGAGGCTGATTTTCATTCACAGGTATGACTCCTTGCAATTATCAGTTTTTGTTAAAAATAACTATCCAGTGTAAAATGTCTCCAACTGAGATTTAAATGTGGATGAATGGAGGATTTGGCGTTCAAGCGTCAAGCGCCCCCTGCAGGAAGAAAACACCCAAGACAGTCTGTGTCTGACAACGTGCAATTTCGGTCTGTAGATCTGTAACCCACACAAAACTTTCGTATGAATTTAGAAACCATGAAATACATCACATGAGTCATATGTGGAGTCAGTGAAGATGTTAAAAGCATCCATAGGAACGATCAGTTGTTTTTTCACGGTGAGCAGGTAAGAATTGCAATTTTCTGAAAGGGTACATTTTTTATGAAACATTAAACCTAATGCTTTTTCTGAATGTTTGATATGATACAGTGTATAAATATTTAAGAGTATGAATTGAATTAGGGATAATGCGATTATACAGTTTTACTATTAACCGTGATTAAAAATATCACGGTTAATGTAACCATAAAAATTTAGAATCCACGGTTGAAAACAGTGAAATGGTTTATTTACACGTGGCAAAAATAATATATAATGTATAAATATATAGTATAAAAGAGTTTTTCGTAAGATTTTGTAAGCCTAAATAGGAAAACTCTTGTTCCTGTGTGGGTACTGGAGGTGTTGCTATGGTTACGGACAGTGGCCACGCGGTGCTTTAATGACTGCGGATTGAACGTGAACTTTCAATTCACGTGAAACTGAACCTATAACAAAGGAATTCGATCTACCATCAAAAAAGCGACTTAAATCGGCTGTTTGGCAGCATTTAAATGACTGACTGAAGATGACGGTTGAAAAATAAGCAGACAAAAGTCCTAGAAAGAAACACATCCTACAAATGGGACAGGATGCTCCAGTAGTGGTCCAACAACAAACTAGTAAGTTTAATATTTGTAGCTGTGGTGATTTTAAAGTGATGAATTAAAGATGCTACTTTTTGTAATGTTTAGCCCTTGTGCGACCTTCAGGATATTTTTGTCTTTTTCATTTTTGTGTTTTTGATCATTAATGCCAACGGCATACATTTTGGCAAAGGTGTGTATTTTGGGGGGAATTTTGATATTTCAACCTCAGTTCCTATAATACATCTATAATACACTGTGTACACAAAATAGTTACACTCAGGACCTTCAGGACAAAATGTCCCCATTGAAACCCATAAAACTGCAATATTTGATCCCAGTGCCATTAAAGCATAAAATCATGAATTCTATGATATTATGCTTTCATTCCAGAGCGCTGGCTTCAAAATTAAATTTGTTATATTTTCCACCAGATGGCGCCATTTTTCTCATGTTTAGCCTATGGAGCAAATACATGCTTTTCCCCTATTTTCTGTTTGCTGTATTATAGAGCACTGCAGCACAACTGAATAAATGATGCAGATAAAATTGTGTATAATATCGGCTCCAATACTGAAGCTTTTAGACGGATTGGGTATCGGTCCGAAGAGCCCGATCCAAATCCGATACTGTGTGTGTTAGTCATGTTCATTCCTGTCAAGCTCCAAAAATGATATAAAAGAACCATAAAAATACCATTTAAGCAGTTCATATGACTCGTGCATTTTATTCAGAGCCACTTGAAGACGTGCGATAGCTCTGTGAATCACAAAAGGCTGTGTTTAATAAGTAAATATATAGTATGCGCAGTGCCAGCGCGTTAGTGAATGGTGCTGCTCTGTTGACACAAACTCACGCACAGGCTGGTGATGCACTCGCAGATATTTTTATCCTTCACGCGTGTGCAATATTTGAGCGCTACTCAAGAACAGCATCTCAGATGTAGTTGCTCAATAGTTCGGTTCACTTATAATATGCATTTAGAACGGCACCGGAGGTGCATTTCACCAGAATCTGAATAAGAAGCGAATTAAACTACTGTGAACTTGTCTACAAACAGACACATACAGGACTTCCTGGAGAGTTTACAATGTCAAAATAAAAGCGTGAGGGTTTAAAAAGTGCACGATTTAAATATATTACTGTTGTATTTAAAATGAAAATGAAAAGTAAATAAGAATAATATTAATAACAATTTATTATTATTATTATAATTGTCATCATTAGTATTTGTTTACAATTTATAACAATATTTAAGTTGAATGGGTTCCAAAAAATAACTGTGTGAATGAAAAGTGGACTGATGTCTTACAACTAAATTGAACAAAAAAGAGATCTGAATCCTTTAAAGTCCAGATGCAAGTTGACAAACAAAAGGCAAATATAAAACACTGGTTTCTTTTCTACTGAAGACTTGAAGACTGAAATTACTGTTAATTTAGCAGCTACATTATCCAGTATACTAGTTAATAATAAAGTGTTTCTTAATGAGCTATACATTTATATTGAAATAATGTGTCGTTAGAGGTTTGTGTTTCTTTACATATTAAAGAGTACTCCCAATTAGTTCCACACAATAATGTAAAGATATTCTAAACTGATTATGCAAAAAAACAACACTGGTATCGGCTTAGGATCGGTATCGGCCGATACTGAGATTTCCGATATCGGAATCGGATCGGAAGAGAGAAAGTGGTATCGGTGCATTCCTAGCCACATTCAACAATAAATGTCCATTTTAGTCATGATCGGACTTTAAATTGCAATGTTCCTGTTATTATGCATATGCATATTAGAGCTTACTTCAGAGAACAACATATACCAAAGTTCTTACATTGAAAAAGAAGAACAGATTACTGAGGGGAATAATAGAAATATCTTACTGGTGAGATCAAGAGCTGTTTTGCAAAACCTCTGTTATCTATCTCCAGAGAATGCTCAGCCTGTGCTTTTGTACAAGAGCAGCAATTTGTAAATGTGGGGTGGGATGCAGGAATCTGCCAGTAATCACTGAGATGTGTCCTCTCTGGGATTTGGAGGATCAGATCCAGTTTAATCAGCTGTCTGCGGTCAGCGTCCCCAAATCACACCATGAGAGAAAAGTCTGGATTGTTTGATACAAAGCCTGAAAAACATAGGCTGTATCAAATAATTTAAGTGAGGCCGTTTTAATGTTAACGTGGCATCCTGCTAGTCTGATTTTGATCAGGGGTGACAGATTAAATGATGTGTCGTCACGTGAAACTCGCTGAAATGAGCACCTTGCTAGAGGTCGACCGTTCAATAGGTTTTGCCGATTAATCGGCACCGATATCTGCTTTTTGAACTGTTGGTTATCGGCAAAAATCAAGGACAATTGTTTTTTTGTTTTCCTCCGATAACTATTAAAAGGATTTTATTTCTTTGCCGCGGTCACCTTTAGCTTGCTCACTGGGGGCTTTAAGACTTTAAGGCATGATTTTCTATAAAGCTGTTTTTCTCAAAGCAATCTGCTGATAAATGCAGTGCTGTTGTTTAAGTTACTTTATTATAGAGCTCTGCTTTATGTTGCTAATGTCAGACACTGTTGTGTCACTTAAGATTTAAAATACATTAATGTCGAATCCATGAATAAGTTTAAGTGAAACAATCTTCGGTGCCTTTTTAAAAAAAATAATCATATTGTATCGTGAAATTTGTGTATCGTTACATGCCTACTGTCAATCAATTAAAATGTTTAATTGAATTACCAACCTGACATGTTGATTAATTAGCCTAACAGAATATAACTGCAATTAATCAATATTTGCTAAAAAAAAAGGCCCCCAGATAAAGATATATAAATAATACATAATCAGTGTTTCCCACAGGATTTTGTGAGACTGTGGTGGGTGGACCTCGGACCCTCTAGGGCAGGGGTCTTCAACCATTTTCAGGCCAAGGACCCCTTGTTGGGTAAAGAGATGGAGCTGTAATGGGGGTCCCATTACATATTGTATAAAATTGAGTGTTGCATTTTATGCCTATAAAAATGTGGATGGTAGGCTACCATATTATTGTATGCATACTTCATGCGATGTTTACATTGCAAAGCTATCAACTAAAAAGATCAACTAAAACCAGCATAAGCTTGTTGGCTGGTTTTAGCTGGTCACCCAGCCTGGTCATAGCTGGTCAGGCTGGTTTTAAAGGGGTTTTGATCCCTTTTTTTAGCTGGTCAGGCTGGTCATGCTGATCTTATGTAGTCAGGCTGGTCAGGGTGGTCTTAGTTGGTCAGGCTGGTCTTAGCTGATCAGGCTGGTCATGCTGATCTTAGCTAGTCAGGCTGATCTTAGCTGGTCAGGATGGTCTTATCTCATCTGGATGGTCTTAACTGGTCAGGGTGGTCTTAGTTGGTCAGGCTGGTCTTAGTTGGTCAGGGTGGTCTTAGCTGGTCAGGATGGTCTTAGCTGGTCAGGGTAGTCTTAGCTGGTCAGGCTGGTCATGCTGATCTTAGCTAGTCAGGCTGGTCAGGGTGGTCTTAGTTGGTCAGGCTGGTCTTAGCTGATCAGGCTGGTCATGCTGATCTTAGCTAGTCAGGCTGGTCTTAGCTGGTCAGGATGGTCTTATCTCGTCTGGATGGTCTTAACTGGTCAGGGTGGTCTTAGTTGGTCAGGCTGGTCTTAGCTGGTCAGGGTGGTCTTAGCTGGTCAGGCTGGTCTTAGCTGGTCAGGCTGGTCATGCTGATCTTAGCTTGTCAGGCTGGTCTTAGCTGGTCAGGCTGGTCTTAGCTGGTCAGGGTGGTCTTTGCTGGTCAGTGTGTTCATGCTGATCTTAGCTAGTCAGGCTGGTCAAGATGGTCTTGCTAGTCTTAGTTGGCTCAGGCTGGTCATGCTGATCTTAGCTTGTCAGGCTGGTCTTAGCTGGTCAGGCTGGTCTTAGCTGATCAGGATGGTCTTAGCTGGTCAGGGTGGTCTTTGCTGGTCAGTGTGTTCATGCTGATCTTAGCTAGTCAGGCTGGTCAGGATGGTCTTAGCTAGTCAGGCTGGTCTTAGCTTGTCAGGGTGGTCTTGGCTGGTCAGGATGGGCTTAGATAGTCTCCCAGCCTGACCAACTAAAAAGTGTTCAAACCCCATCGGAAACCAGCTAACTGACCAGCTAAAACCAGCCAACCAGCTTATGCTGGTTTTAGCTGGTCTTTTCAGCAAGGATGTACAGCAGGGGTCTGCAACATTTTTTAAATGAAGTGACATTTTTAAATTCCCCTGTAAATCCCTGTGCCAAACCTCCAAAAAGAAAGAAAAAGACAGACAGACAGACAGACAGACAGAAAAACAGACAGACCCTGTCCATGCAGAATAAAACAATTTTTATAAGGTTACTAAATTGGAGTCTTCATCTCATGTGAGTGATCGATTTTATACATGCATTTTAAAATTACTGTTCATTTCATTGAGTAAAAATTTGTAATGAGGAAAACAATGACTGAGTGCATCTTTAATTGTGTTGATTTGAGAGTCACCGTCTTGTGTATACACGGACCCTGTATGCCAGCTTGATAACCTCAGCGGTAACTATTTATTTACACCAGGCAAGAACGCTATTGTTCTGAAAGCAGGCTGTCATCTGCTCAACCGCACAGCGCGACCAACACAAAGCAGACGCGTTTACTCGTGTGATCCTCCACTGCAGCGCTGCTGAACCTGATGTATGTCACTCATTGAGCAGCTCTTGATGAGCGGTCATGTGAAGGGTTTGTCCGGGCTGCGTGCTTCTGCTGACTAGCGCTGTTTAGTCACACTAAGATTTGGCATGCATCTGCGAAGGATTTCAACATGTCGATAATTCATACTCCTGTCTCTCGCTGTCACTCGCGTGCGAGTGAGTGATTATTACAAATACCACCAATGGTGGATCAAACAATAATTTGCAGTACAACATGGACCCCCTGGGGGTTGGGGACCCCCTGTTGTAGACCCTTGCTCTAGGGGGGTCCGGTGGCATGCCCCCCACCCCATGAGGAAAAATGTTGTGCATTTAAAAGTTAAATGCATCAATCTGGAGCACTTTGAGAGCAAAATTAAGAGGCTACATCTATGAAGAACTTTGTGCTCTTGTGAACGATTTTAGCTCTAGTAGTAATTTAATGATAAACACATTGTTTGCAGGTCATTCATTTGTCCGAGTAAAAAAGTTATTTGTCCAGAGAGAAAAAAGGACATTTACGTTACACGCTCAAGTAACATATCAAAGTTTATGTTGTATATTTTTCTAAAATTATGACCAATGCCCAACCTAATAGTGCACATATGCAATCAACTCAATTCTATGCGACAGAAATGTGAACTGCACTGGGTAGAGGAGGAGACTATTGTCTTATGATAATTATTTTATGTTACGTATGGTAGTCATATAAAGAAAGCCTCCATTGCCATCATTAACAGCAGGGGTGCTCATACTTCTATTCAGTAATTCAGTATCAAGTATTCAAGGAAACATTCAGAATGAAATGCAACATAAAACTACTACTGTTCTTCACTGTATGATTATAATACATTAAGACTTTTTAAAGCTACTAAAGTTACTCAGTCAAGAGCAGTGAGTGTTTTCTGGTTTTCTTGTTATGGTTGTTTGATTATTATAATGACACACTAGACGGCAGCAGATCTATTAGCTTACATTTACACTTACAAGTCCGACATTTTAATACAAATCCGCTTTTTTCTCCGCTGTTTACGTTGACTTTAGACATCACTCTCTATGTTTACATGAATTCCTCACCAAGACGGGCATTTTGGCAGAACTTTGAAATGTATTTGACCGTTCAGGTGAAGCATTAGCCCGAGCATGTTCAGCACACACACATACGCCACCTGTCAATCAAACAGGGCGCAGCTGTTACTAGATCACTAGCGAATTATAAAATGACGTGCTCTGGATTACTTTCAACAGCAGAATATGAACTTTCTAATAAGTGACACAGGCCTACTATCACAAATATAGCCGGGTTATTTTTTTGTTTTTGACGTTGGGCAAGTACAATTCTCTTTCTCTTGCCCCTTCAAAAATCCACCTGTCCCGGACAAGCGTTAATGTCGAGCCCTGTGAGCCATCAAAGAAATGAAGCAAAAGTGGTTACCTGTGTTGAACTTGCTTCTCAGATGCTAAAAGTAGTTACGTTGTCAGAGCCGCTAGTAATAATGTAGATAATTGGTTCCAGTGCGTGTGTGTGTGTGTGAGCATGCGTGCAGAGGAGTGAGAGATGCTTTGCCGAAGCAACGCCGCAAAACACAACGTTAGAGATCTTTTATGTTATTATGAGAAGTGCAAAAATATTTTCGGTTCATTATGAAACTGTGGTGGGACAAATTAGACTGTGGCGAGCCAGTACCTGGATGGGAGATGTCCTGGGGAAAACTATGGTTGCTGAGGTATTAGGGAGGCCAGCAGGGGGTGCTCATCCTGCGGTCTGCGTGGGTCCTAACACCCTAGTAGTGACAGGGACACTATACTGTAAAAAGGCACCGACCTTCGGATGGGACTTTAAACCGAGGTCCTGACTCTCTGTGGTCACACGCAAAAAAGTAGGGGTGTTACCCCGGTGTCCTGGCCAGATTCCCCCCATAGGCCCTTATCTATCATGGCCTCCTAATAATCCCCATCTATAAATAGGCTCTATAACTCTACTCTCTCCTCTCAGCTGGTGTGTGGTGAGTGTACGGGCGCACTATGGCTGCCGGCGCATCATCCAGGTGGATGCGTCACACTGGTGGTGAGTGAAGAGAGTCCCTGTTCACTGTGTAAAGCGTTTTGAGTGTCAGAAAAGCGCGATATAAATGTAATGTTCATTCAAAAAAGTTTTTTTTTTTTTGAGAGAAAAGTAATTTTTACATCTAATAATGTTTTCCTTGTATCTGATTTAGCCGTGCATGTACAGTATATGTAGTAATTATATAGTTGTTAAAAAGGTCTTCATTCACAGAATATGACATCCACAACGGACAGTTATGCAGAGCAGTTTCCTTCAGGTTCAAAGCACACGTTTCATTTATTTGGGGCAACATGAAGTGGTGTAGTTCCAAAAATATACTGTGAGAAACCCTTTGGCCCCTTTAGTTTAATGAAATAATTATCGGAACAAAATTAACCGGTTATAACCGGTTACCAGCAATTAAAAATAACGTTTTCACTCCGGAACAATTGAAAATAAATTTGTTCCGGTTTCCGTTTCCGTTCTGCGCAAAATTTAGTTGCTTGAACTGTTTTTAGTCCCTGCATAAGACATGATCAATATGTATGTAAACATGATTTTAGTGTGATAAAATCACATACTAACCTTTTCTGTGTGAAGTTATAGCCAATTTTACAACATCGTTGCTATGGCTACATATCACCGTAAACCCTAAAACGACTGTAAAAATGGCGAATTAAACATAACAGTTAAAATGATACAATAGTTTTAACAGATTAATTAATGTAAGTGCTTTTATAAAATTATAAGCTTCACATTTCTGCATTTAAACCCTCCAAAAAGTGGCCCCATTGACTTCCATTGTAAGTGTCTCACTGGAACTTTGTTAACGAAAAAGAGGGACGAGTCGAAATTATTTTTTTGCGGTAATCAACATTATGCCACAAATGCTGTCAATTGAGCTTAACTTGTAATGAACCCGGAATATTCCTATAACCAGCTAAATGTGGTTTAATCTCTTTTTTAATCTCTCTCACTCTTGCAGTGTTCGTTCTGATCGTTACCGTGAAAATAAACGAATTAGTTTGCTTGCTCTGTACCCAGCTGAATGTACTTAAACCAGCTGGTCTTAGCTAGTTTCTGCTGGGATTCAGCTGGTTGGCAAGCTAGCCCCCTAAACTAAAAATTGGCCAAAACCAACCTGGGAAACCAGCTAACCAGTTTAGGCCGGTTTTAGCTGTTATTTTTCTTTTCCACAGGGCATCCATCGCTCTCCTCGCTCTAATATCATGCGTTAGTAATGCAAGTCTTTTTTTGATTAAGTTCTGTATGAATGGCAGATGAAGTCACATGTAAATATTTATTCCCAATCAAATGGGCCAATGAGAACGGAACGCAAAGCTGCACTTCACACGAATCCCATCTGCTATTTTGGGCCCGTCCCGTTGTTTTTGTTCCCTGGTGACAGAGCCCGAATAAGGGCCGATACACAGGGCAGCATTGTGTGTGAGAGCGACACATTGAAGTGAGACGAGAGAGAAACCGATTGAAAGATAGACAGTGACCCAAAAGCGCTCTCTCGCTCTCTCTCTCTCTCTCTCCCTCTCTCCCTCTCCACTGTATTTCTAGGCGGAGTTGGTTTTCCTGGAATTATCTGGGGCAGCTTTTCCTGTTGTGTGGACTGCTACTTGCCATGCGCTTCTCCCCAAGCGTGTGTTTGTGTGTGTGCGGGCAGCGTTCTGTAATAGCCGCAACTTCGGATTAACGTGTTATGGACGAGCGCACCATCTGGAATTCTTGCCCTGACACACGAGGGGTTTTTGTCCGTGTGAAACAAGCTTTCTGAAATCTGTACAGAAGTTCGTCCTGGAAATGGCTCTGAAGTGCACAGCGATGCGAAATCCATCGGTGGGTGAAACAGAATTGTGTACTGTGTGTTATGACGTGGTCTATGCGTGTCTTGCACTGGCTACATGTGGGGAGTTGACATGTTCTGCTGCTCTCCGTTTAAAACGATCGTAAACAGCATCTTTTAGAAATTATTCTTATGCTTGCAGCTTTTATCAGCTTTTAATGGAATATTTGTACTTTTAAAAATTCAGGTGTCACTCCTCAGGCATTTTGGGCTATTCTTTGTTTTGTTTAATAGCAATTATGAGGTCAGTAATAGGTTTAGTATAATGGAAAATGTCATGGCTTTTTTTGTAGTTAGATGACAAACTGGGTTTTTTATACTTTACCCTTAATAATGGACATCAGAAATAACTATTAAAACACGGAAATGTATGATATTGGTCTTAGGGGGTTTGGAAAACCCATTTGTGCAACAACTATACAGTGTTTAAAGTGGAATTTCAAAATTTGGGGCTTTTATTTGTTCTGTTTAACTGTGATTATGAAGTCAGTTAAATATTTAGAATTGGCGTAATGGAAGATTTCTCATTGGCATAACAGTTTCAGCTTAAAGTTGAATGTGCATGAAATGTGCATGCATTTGAGAATGTCTTAGTATTTGGTATGTAGCTTTTTTGTTTTAATGTAAACAAGGAAATCAAGGATTGTCTGTACAAAAGAGTTAGCATGATCAGTGTCAGTAATTTACTTACTTTTCATTAATCACCTAAAAATAGGGCAGACTTTTAAATACAGAATCTTTATGTCATAAAATGTTTTATTTCCAGGTTTAAATGGAATAAATAAATACAAATAATTCAATAAGGTGTCAGACTTGTACAGTATGTGTATCCATAAACAAATATGGATCACAATTTTTTTATTTTTTTCAGCTGTCAAGATTATGAAATTTGGCTGACGATTAATTGTTAAACAAATAATTGAGATTATGACGATTAATTATCTGTTTTAGGGCTTTCACGATTAATTTAAGTGTTCTTCATACACCTTAAGTCTTTTTTACATATTTAACCTTCAAATATATAAATCAAATAATAAAATAGGCTTTAAAACTATATTAATGACATAAAAATAAAATGATGTTTTAAATATCAAAATATTTCTAAATACTTAAAATATGTCTCTCTTTTTGGTCAACTTTTTAGTTTTGGTCAATTTTACAGTTACACTGTTGTGTGTGAGTATATATATTGATCTTGATTTTTGATATATATATATATATATATACAAATTAAATATATATATATATATATATATATATATATATATATATATATATATATATATATACAAATTAAATATATTTATATATATATATATATATATATATATATATATATATATATATATATATATATATATATATATATATTATAACATGGTGCTGGACGATATAGCCAAAAATATAATCACAATATTCTTTTTCATATTGTTAGATATCAATATTTATCATGATATACATTCACATTTGCACATTGCACATTTGTTTTGAATTTCCAAGTTGGCAGAAGAAAAAAGAAAGAAAAAAATTTAATCCTAAACAGTCAAAATAGTCTCTATAAAACAGCATTGGGGTCTGATGGATCTTCTACCAAAATATTGTTTTAAATTTTATATAGTTTATCAATCGAGTGCAATTTATTTTGATATCTTTGTTACATTCAGATACCCAAGTATGAGGGCATAGAAGCCCTTGATACTGTATGGGGGTTCAGGAGTATCCCCTGCACATTTAGAAAATATAAACATCTGAATGGACCATTTTTATATTTCATTAAAGTGAGAAAGGCTAGATTACAAACTAGTAATTTTATTGTCTTGTCATCCGTGCCAGAGATGATGACATCTGATTAATTCACAAAATTAGAACAGAAATCTATTTGTTTATTATTAAAGTCTCATAACATGCTGAATAATAAAACTAAATTACGGAGCTCTGGAACTATGTTAACTTATGCGGCGCCTCATGTTTACTCACATGCGGGGAAAAGAGGCAACTCGTGCAGAGCGGGACAGGGCATAAATGAAGCGTGTTCGGTGCTGGAGAAAAATATTCAAGAATACAGTGCAGAAAGATCAGATCTGGTGCATGTGAATTTTCACAGAGCATCTTAAGTGCTTTAATGAAAGAAAACCTGTCCTTTTGTACAAAATGAGTTAACACAGTTAATGTCACAACTGTGATTTATTTGATTACTGACCACAGAATTGTGTGGAATCTTAAATATTTCTTATATTATGTCCAAAATCACACAGATGGGTAATCACTAGCACGCAAGCAACAGCGAGAGAGGAGCAGACTGTTTTATTTATATGAAGTTCCTCACACCTGCATTCAGATCTACATCTTGATGTCATTCTTCCTCATGATCACGCAGAGTGTTTTCATCAGCTGAATGGGAGGCTAAACACTTTTAAAGTGTGACGAGACTTGTGCTGCACATGCAAGCCATTCGCACATCACCAGCCGATCAACTATTTAACCCTTTTCGGTAAATCGCATCTGCAAAATCCTAAAACTTTATTGAGGAAATCTCATTAATAGTGGTGTTTTCCTTATTACATCACGTGTTGTTCTGAATGCAAAAAGAAACAAATGAAACACAGAATGTAGGCTGTCATCCGCGCCGCCTGACCGAAGCAAAGCGGGAGCGTTTACTCATGCGATTAACCGAAAGTGAAGCGCTGCCGGCTCGTGATGCGCATATGGCTTGCATGCGCTGCACGAGTCTGTTGGGTATACTGCAGTCTCATCACATTTCACTCACCCATTATGACCAGGAATATTTTCCATTACATGATCGTTTAAAGTGAAGCTGGAGCGCTTTGCGTTCACTATAAAAGTTTATATTTGTTTGTTTGCATTTTCGCAGGAGTTTGGCGCGAGCACTGCTGACTGCGCGTGCATCAGAGCACTTGAGAAGCGTTTCGCGCACTCTTCCGGACAGGAGCTGCTCTGGTTGATGCCAGCGGTGCGACTCAGTGACGGAGTTCAACTGAATGACACACAAACGCACCGTTGATGGCATTTATATGTTCGCTTAAAATTCCCTTATTTGGGCATTAAAATGTGATTTGAATGTGAAGTGCACAATAATCACGGTTATCTCAAATAAACCAGATGGTTATTTAATAGCCTAATCGTGACATGTCTAACTATTAGTTTCCTTCCCAAACTGTTTTTGTACATTTGTTTTACAGATATTAAGAAATAGGCCAGAAACATACTTCACGCAAGTACGCAAGATCGCACAAAATCCAGCTTGAGTAGCTTGAAGCTTCTGTGTTCACGACCTTGCCTGGAGTAGGCTATGTTTTGGCATTCTGTGACCTTCTGTGACCTTCGGGGTTTTAGAAACAGTCGCTCAGTGAATGTGCCAACAGTAATTGCTGTATCTTCACTCAGATTCAAAGGCCATTGTGTAGTAATGAGCTTTAGGTTCTTTTCACACTTAATGAGTGGATGAAGACAATTCATGGGCAGATTCCATCTGCTCGCAGCTGCGGTCAGACATGTCAGAAACAAAGACGTAATGTTCTCGCTGCAGATCTATTTTGCTTGACTGACCTGTCGAGCCACCGAGGCACTGTCTGGATATGAATTTGGGGGTGTTTGTCCGAGCAATGGTAGATGATTAACTGGTTTATTTTTGCAATAGAGTACAACAGTGCCCGCACACTTTATCAACATTTTTCCCATCATCTTTTTCATAGAGATTTCATCACATTCTTCGTAAACGGTTTTTAAGCCATGAACCAAACCAACCAGCTCCGAGGTGAATCACAACATGATAAAGCTTTGATTTGAACAAAATCAAAAGGATAAAAAAATCAGACAAAAAGACAAAGGTACAAGTCTTTAATGATGGAATGAACTACAATCCCATGAAGCATCGCAAATGATGTAATCAAATAAAAAACGATAATATATAAAACTGTTGGTTTAAAATGGTTGTTTATAAATATAGAAACAAGTTATTTTTAAGATGATTGTAAAATATTCAGATATATACAGTGCAAATATGTAAGTAGTTTGAGAGTGTAGGGAGCTCGACTTGATTGCGCCATTCACAATGGGTCATTGAGGTCGCTGCAGAGCTCTTTTGGTGCACTTTGTTCGCCACGACTCCCTGATTGGTGGAATTCCCGCTCAGGAACATGGGTAGTGTAGTTATTCATCAAAAACGATTTTTTAAAAATAAAATTGAAAAAATGCGGACTGATGGCTTCAACAGAAACATACGCGTTATGATAATGTACAATCAGCCGGTTGTTATCACAAAATAAACCCAGATGCGGAAGGGTCTTGTATCACCTTGAAGGGGTTTACTTTGCGATAACAACTGGCTGACTGGACATATTCTGGCTTATTACATGGCTACTAACCAAATAAATAAATATATGGCCATAAAATATTGATTTGCTTTGAAATTATGTAATAATGTGAGAAGAAAGCAATCGCTGAAGAGCTGAATTCCACCCCCCGTTTGCGTCAGAGATCTGTTGATGTTCATTTTGTGAAAAAGACCATCTGACTGCTCATTATTCATCTTATTACAAGACTACTTGCTGAATAAATGGGCACTAAATATTTATTTGCATTGAAATTATGTAATTATGTGAGAAGAAAGCAATTGCTGAAGAGCTGAATTCCACCCCCCGTTTGCGTCAGAGATCTGTTGGTGTTTATTTTGCGAAAATGACCATCTGACTGCTCATTATTCAGCTTATTACAAGACAACTTGCTGAATAAATGGGCACTAAATATTTATTTGCGTTGAAATTATGTAATTATATGAGAAGAAAGAATTCGCTGATCAGCTGAATTCCCCCTTGGGTTTGCGTCAGAGTTCTGTTGGTGTTTATTTAGTAAATAATGACCGTCTGACTGCTCATTATCCATCTTATAACATGACTACTCGCCAAATAAATAAATAAATGGACTTGAAATTTTAATTTGAGTTTAAATTATTTTATTAGCTTACTTGTAGAGATCGCAGATGGTCCGAGAAGTAGGAAAGATGACTCACAATACCCGGATGACCTATCTGATGTGACTTAATCCTGGGTTTTGCAGTTGTTACTGAGAAATATCCGACCACTAGATGGTGCCATTGACCATTCAGAGTCGAGTATTCCAGAGACCTGTGCAATAACGTCGATTAGCAACCTCAGAGCTCACTGTAGGTCTGTCTTTAAAGGTTTAAAAGTTATTGTTAAAAATCTATTTGCTTATGGAGAAAATGAATGTGATTTTTACTTCCGGAACCAGACAGTTGCACTCTATTCTATTTGGAGCCATTAGTGGTGTAAAAGTTAGATAGTACACCCAAAAATGAAACTTCTGTTGGTCCAAACCTGTATGACTTTCTTTCTTCCGTGAAAGAAAACTTCTGTAGCTTCATAAGATATCATAAGATACAGTTTTCTTTCATTTTTTAAATGCACAATTTATGGCAACAAACTTTAGACAGATTTTCCCAGTTTTACTCTCATGTAAGAAGCTTCGGTTTGTCTCTTTGTTTTGTCCCACTGATGATTTTATTTGTCTTTAGACGGCTAAACAGCTTCCCTGGGTTTCGCTGACGTCTGCATCGCTTCACTGAAGATGGACACACTGGAGTCAGAGTTGACTTGCCCAATCTGTCTAGAGCTTTTTGATGACCCTTTACTGCTGCCTTGTGCCCACAGTCTGTGCTTCAACTGCGCTCACCGCATCCTAGAGTCCCACTCCTGCGCATTCGACGAGTCCACACAACCGTTCACTGCATTCCAGTGTCCCACCTGCCGCTATGTCGTCACACTCGACTTGCAGGGCCTAGACGGACTCAAACGCAACGTCACTTTGCAGAACATCATTGACCGCATCCAGAAGGCCTCTTTGAGTGGACCCAACTCTCCAGACGAAACTCGCCGCTGCGATCAGTTCCCCTCAGGCGTGGACGATTGCGCGGTCATGACTTCATCATGTGAGCCAGTCCGGTGCCAGTTCTGCGAGCAGGACCCTCCGCAGGATGCGGTAAAGACTTGCGTCACCTGCGAGGTGTCGTACTGCCAGGAATGCCTTCGGGCGACTCACCCAAACAAGAAGCCCTTCACGGGTCACCGCCTAACAGAACCGCTACCGGACTCACGTCTCAGAGGACTGGCCTGTTCGGAGCATGGAGAGGAGAAGGTGAACATGTACTGCATGACGGATGAACAGCTGATCTGCTCATTGTGTAAACTGGTGGGGCATCATCGCGAGCATCAGGTGTCGTCACTAGGAGAACGATACGACAAGCTCAAGGTAAGACACATTGTCTTATTTTAAAACATATTGTTCTGACTCTAAATTCTGATTGGATGAGCCGCATTCAAATCCATTGTAAGATGCAGATAGACACGTCTTATTATTGAGCCACTTTGCTCAAGTAGAGGTCGACCGATATAACCGTTTTACTGATTAATCAGTGCTGATAGTTGCATTTGGAACTATCGGTTATTGGCAAAAATCAACACTGATAGTTGCCGATAGTCCTTATTTGTGTGTATGTGCGTGTCAGCACATGCATCATGTATGTATGTGTATATATATATATAAATTGGTATGTCCCAAAACTGGTATTGGAATTGGGTCCAATACCATGCTCATGTACAGTACTTGTGCTTCTAAAAATGCTCTGATACCAAAAACCGATCCCATCTGAAGTACGAATGTCATTACGTAAACAATCAGTGCACAAATTAAAATCACGTTATGTACTAGTGAGATTATTTAACCGCAAAAGCTGCGATTTATTTAGATAAATATATAGTCTGCATGTGCTGCGTGCTTCAAATGTTTAGTGCTTGCGGTTCAACAATCACATTGGGTCACGTAGCGACCGACTTTTCCGGATTGAGAAGCTACCACAATAACAACACAGAAACACTTCAAAATAAAAGCTCTGCCAAAATAAAAGCTCAATTTAAATGGAAAAACATACGATAGAAATAAATCACTACTGTATAGTTATGTAATATTCACTGTAATACTACTACTACTACTACTAATAATAAACCAATGGTAATTGTATTATATTTATCTAATTATATAGTAATTGTATTATATAATTGTATTATATTTATATCTGTTATGCTCTGTTATGCAGCACTTTATTTGACAAAAATAACTCCAATATTGTATTTTGGATTGTGCTGTGAGCTTTTGTATAAAAGCACTTGATTTGATAAAAATAATACAATATTATGTTGACAATTAATTGTTATATTTTCTTTTGATTAAAGTTTTAATTTATTAATTTATTTAAACACCATTTTGATGATAAAATTGAAACTAACTGTTGATGTGGAATTTCAGAAAAAATAAAACTGAAAAAAAATGGTATCAGGACATCCCTATACAAAACCCTTCGTCTGGTTAATATATAGGCAATATAAAGCTTAATTTGGTGATTACTTGTATATAGAGCCAAGTCTCTATCACTGTCACTGTTTATGGACTAATGCACGATTATTAATATGAGATATTATTAGAAAAGACAGATATGAAGTAGGGCTGCAACCAACGATTATTTTGATAATCAATTAATCTTCGATTATTTCTTTGATTAATCAATTAATCAGATTAATCCAATAATTAACAAACATTTTATTAAAATGTATATTTTTCTAAAAAACAGAAATGATAAAAGGCGTAAGGATTTAGTTTGATTTACTGTATTAAATCCACAATTCTATACTCTCACAAAACTTTGAACAAAGCCTGAATCATGAAACGTTCAGTTTGAATTTATTATTATTATTACACCGTGTAACAATGTTTTTTTTTTTTTTCCTTTTTGGTTCCTGGGTAGTAAGTGATTATTTTCCTAATTGCTTATGCCTCAAAAGTATAGAAAATGGCTATTATTCCCCACAAACTTTGCTTTTGTGACCAGGACAGTGATATTTTTAAATTTACCCATTTTCCAGAACATACAGATAGATTCAGTGCTGAGTAAACTTGGAGTAACTTCTAGAACTTTTTCCAGTAATATAAACAGTAGTATAAATACAGGGGCCTTAAGCCCACCAGTTCAGTTTAGTTCCAGCTGCCTAAGTGGATACATATCTGCATTTTTCTGAGATGGCATCAAGAGCATCCGGCAGACGCATTTTGCTATGTCTGCGGCCAATTTATCAAGATAAGAGTGTAAAAGTACTCCATGGAAGCATCTGCTAAGATGTGTGAGGTCTACAAGGCATATTTCGGCATGCCTGTTGGGGATCAAGACAAACCCTGGGCACCTCATTTCACCTGCGAGCACTGCAAAAAAACTCTGGAAGGTAAGATGAACAATTGTTGCTCGGAATTTGATGTTATAAAATGTTTTCATTTTTACAATTGTATAAGTTTTTAATTTAAAAATGTTATTGAAAAAATATATCATATATGAAAATAATTTTGCGGGAACCCACTGACCACTCAAGCAACTGCTACTTCTGCATGGTGGACCCATCCAAACGTTGGACTGGCAAGAATGCACCTGCTATCACGTATCCGGACCTTCCTTCATCCATCGCCCCGGTGCCACACTGCCATGAGCTCCTCGTACCCACTCCTCCGGAGAGAGAGCAGCCGTCTTTAGAAGAGAGCAGCAAATCAGAGAGCGAGGAAGACGTTGTAGATCCAGATGACAATTTCAGAGGTGGAGCTGAGGAGTCCAGTGCCAAGATTTTGATGTCTAGGCTCAAGCAGTGAAACTTGTTGGATGAAAATGTGAAAGTCGCAGATCAGAGGAAGCATCACCAACCTTTTTCCAGCTTCTCACCCGTCAAGATGGGCTCTGCTTCTGCCACAATGTGACCAGTCTGTTTGAGGCAATCGGAATCGCCTGTAACCAGAATGAGTGGTGCCTCTTCATAGACAGCTCATCCAGGAGCCTCAAAGCCGTGCTGCTCCATAATGGTAACAAGTACCCGTCTGTTCCCCTGGCTCACTCGGTGCACCTCAAAGAGGATTACAACAACATTAAGACCTTGCTGGACACCTTGAAGTATGATGAGTACATTTGGGGGCTGATTCGCGAAAGTGATTTACAGTATAATCGTAAATCTCGAAAAACTACTCACTTCTAAATCTTTTGTAGTCATTTTTGTATTACTTTAGTATAAATACATGTTCATTTGGATTCATATGTTATTTTTTCTGACTTTATGTGAACGAAAAGACAAATTCACCTGGAAATGATCACTGTCCTGGTCACAAAAGCAAAGTTTGTGGGGAATAATAGCCATTTTCTATACTTTTGAGGCATAAGCAATTAGGAAATAACACTTACTACCCAGGAACAAAAACTGTGTTACATAGTGTTATTATTACTTTCAGGAAATATGCTAAATAGTTCCTTTCCTTAACTTGATAAACTTAAAAAGTGCTGTTCGTTTAAGAGTAAAATGATCCATCAGGGATGGAGTGGAACAAAAAAACGTTACCCCAACAGAAGGCAATGGGACACCAGAATAGAAAAATGAATAATTCTGCACAACTGAAAAATACATGTTAGATACATATGCAAGTGCTGTGTTACATACATTTAAAGTACTTTGGATTACTATTTTAAAACTTCCAATATTATTGTCACTGGTTACATGTTTCTAAAGTATTCTTTTCAAAAACAGATTCACTCTCACGCTGAAAAGTCTCATCCCGGCGGTGCTCACTGAATTACATGCACACACATGATGAGAAACAATCTGAAACACTTCAAAAACCGGCACACGTGGACCTCTTAGACACTGGTGTGACATCCAAGAAAGCTGCACGATTGATTACATTGAAACTGAAATCGAGGTATGATGTTGTACGAGTTTAATCAAAATGATTGCGCTCCCTTTCTCCATTGCGATTGGAGACCCGCTTGTGGTAAAGACAAACAGTTTTGCGAAACGCGGAAATACACACCTGGTTTTGAATTCATAACGTGTACATTATAAAACACAGAAAGTAGCAGTAAAATGCAAGTTATGGGCTGGAGAGAAACAACCCTTAAGCGCATCAAACAGCACAAGCCCTCTTTCAACGTAACTGATGAACTATGATCTTCTAAATTGTTTATAATGTGCGGTCATGCGATGGACATCTTGGGTCGTGTTTTTTCCGCTTCATGTTTTATCATGCAACACATTTTTCACCGGGCTGTTAGGAGACGTCACTGACGGAGCTTCTCCTTGCTCGCCGCAAATATCCAACTAATCGATAATGAAATTCAGTGTCGATGATTTTCATTATCGATATTATCGATTAGTTGTTGCAGCCCTAACATGAAGCATGGACATTATTGAACATTTATTTATAACCTTTATAGAATTTTTTTAGGGAGCCTAAAGTGGTTTTATTAAAGATTAATAAACACTTCTGAAGACACGCAAACATACATGTACAGTGGCAAGAAAATGTATTTGATCCCTTTTGCATTAATTGGTCATAAATTGTGATCTCATCTTCATCAAAGTCACAGGTATGGACAAACACAATGTGCTTAAGCTAACAACACACAAACAATTATAATATTTCATGTCTTTATTGAACACATCCCATTAATCATTCACAGTGCTGTGGAAAAAGTAAGTGAACCCTTGGATTTAATAACTGGTTGATCCTCCTTTGGCAACAATATCCTCAACCAAGTGTTTTCAGTAGCAGCGGATTAGACCTGCACAGCGTTCAGAAGGAATTTAGGATCATTCTTCCTTACAGAACTGCTTCAGCTCAGCCATATTCTTAGGATGTCTGGTGTGAACAGCTCTCTTGAGGTCATTCCACAGCATCTCTATTGGGTTAAGGTCTGGGTTCTGACTGGGACACTCCAAAAAGTGGATTTTCTTTTTTTTTAAGACATTCTGTAGTGGATTTACTTCGATGTTTAGGGTTATTGTCTTGCTGCATCACTCAACTTCTACTGTGCTTCAGCTGGTACACAGCCACCCTGACATTATCCTGTCGGATATCTTGATAAACTTGGGAATTCATATTTCCCTCTGTGATGGCAAGCGGTCCAGACCCCAAATTATGAAACTCCCTCCACCGTACTTCACCGTTGAGATGATGTTTTCATGTTGGTATGCGATGCCCTTTTTACGCCATATGTAGTGCTGTGAGTTCTCCCCAAACAATTCAACCTTAGTATCAACAGTCCACAAAACATTTTCCCAGTAGCACTGTGGAGTGTCAAGGTGGTCTTTGGCAAACTTCAAGTGCGCAGCCTGTTTTTGTTAGAAAGCAGCGGCTTCCTTCAGGATGTCCTGCCATGGACACCATACCTGTTTAGTGTTTTCCATATAATAGACTCATGAACAGAGATGTTAATCAGTTCCAGTGATTCCTTCAAGTCTTTAGCTGTCACTCTAGGGATCTTTTTTACCTCCTTGAGCATTCTGCGGTGTGCCCTTCGAGTCATCTTGGCTGGACGGCCACTTCTAGGGAGAGTAGCCACAGTACTAAATCATCTCCGTTTATAGACAGTTTGTCTAACTGTGGACAGATGAATATCTAAGCTCTTCAAGATAACTTTGAATCAAAATCAGAATCAGAATCAGAATGAGCTTTATTGCCAAGTATGCTTACACATACAAGGAATTTGTCTTGGTGACAGGAGCTTCCAGTGTACAACAATACATAAACAGCAACAAGACTTTAAAAAATAATTACAATTGAATAAAAAATAGATACATATTGAAAAGAAAAAAGTATATATAGAATACACAATAGACACATATACATTCACATATACATACATATACACATACATATACACATATACATACACATATACATACATATACACATACATATACACATATATATATATATATATATATATATATACATACATACACACATACATATACATACATATACATACATGCATACACACATACATATACATACATATACACAAATATACACATATATGAATATACATACATACATACATACACACACATACACATACATAGTGCAAATCTAAATACAAATCGGTTATATTCAGTGCAAGGGAATGTAATGGCAGAAGAGACAGGATGTGTTGGATAATATAAAAAGACTGTGTATTGCACATTAATTATTGCTCAAAGGGGCAGTTGTGACTGTTCATGAGATGGATAGCCTGAGGGAAAAAACTGTTCCTGTGCCTGACAGTTCTGGTGCTCAGAGCTCTGAAGCGTCGGCCAGAAGGCAACAGTTCAAAAAGGTAATGGGCAGGGTGAGTGGGGTCCAGAGTGATTTTTCCAGCCTTTTTCCTCACTCTGGAAGTGTATAGTTTCTGAAGGGAGGGCAGGGGGCAACCAATAATCCTCTCAGCAGTCCGAACTGTCCTTTGTAGTCTTCTGATGTCTGAATTCGTAGCTGAACCAAACCAGACAGTTATTGAAGTGCAGAGGACAGACTCAATGACCGCTGAGTAGAACTGTATCAGCAGCGCCTGTGGCAGGTTGAACTTCCTCAGCTGGCAAAGGACGTACAATCTCTGCTGGGCCTTTTTCAATGTGTCAATGTGGGTCTTCCACTTCAGGTCCTGTGAGATGGTAGTGCCCAGGAACCTCAATGACTCCACTGCTGCCACAGTGCTGTTTAGAATGGTGAAGGGGGTCAGTGTTGGTGTGTTCCTCCTAAAGTCCACAATCATCTCCACCATTTTGAGCATGTTCAGCTCAAGGTTGTTTTGACTGCTCCAGACAGCCAGCTGTTCAACCTCCCTTCTGTATGCAGACTCATTGTCATCTCGGATGAGGCCGATGACAGTGGTGTTGTCTGCAAACTTCAGGAGCTTGACAGAGGGGTCCTTGGCGATGCAGTCATTGGTGTAGAGGGAGAAGAGTAGTGGGGAGAGCACACATCCCTGGGGGGCACCAGTGCTGATTGTACAGGTGCTGGAAGTGAATTTCCCCTGTCTCACAAGCTGCTGCCTGTCCGTCAGAAAGCTGGTGATCCACTGACAGATAGACGTGGGAACAGAGAGTTGGTGTAATTTAGTCCGGAGAATAGCTGGGATGATGGTGTTGAAAGCCAAACTGAAGTCCACAAAAAGGATCCTTGCATATGTCCCTGGTCTGTCCAGATGTTGCAGGATATGATGCAATCCCATGTTGACTGCATCATCCACAGACCTGTTTGCTCGATAAGCAAATTGAAGGGGATCTAGAAAGGGTCCAGTGATGTCCTTCAGGTGGGCCAACACCAGTCTCTCAAATGACTTCATGACCACAGACGTCAGGGCGACATGTCTGTAGTCATTAAGTCCTGTGATTTTTGGTTTCTTTGGGATGGGGATGATAGTGGAACGTTTGAAGCAGCATGGGACTTCACACTGCTCCAGTGATCTATTGAAGATCTGTGTGAAGATGGGGGCCAGCTGGTTAGCACAGGATCTAAGACATGCAGGTGAAACGCCATCTGGGCCCTGTGCTTTCCTTATCCTTTGTTTTCGAAAGACGTGGCTCACATCATCTTCACAGATCTTAAGTGCAGGTTTAGTTGCAGGAGGTGGGTTGCAGGAGGTGTTGGTGTTTGTGTGAAGTGAAGGTCAGAGTGGGTGTGGGGTGTGAGATTGGGCCTTTCAAATCTACAGTAGAACACATTCAGGTTTTTAGCCAGTTGTTGGTCCACCACAGGGTTGGAGGTAGGAGTCCTGTAATTCATAAGTTGTTTCATGCCACTCTACACTGATGCAGGGTCGTTAGCTGAAAACTTGTTTTTCAGCTTCTTCAGAGTATCTTCTTTTAGCCACTCTGATTCCCTTATTCAGTGTGTTCCTGGCCTAATTGTACAAGACTTTATCCCCAACTCTGTAAGCATCCTCTTTGGCCTGACGAAGGTGCCTGAGTTCCACTGTAAACCATGGTTTGTCGTTGTTAAATGTTAAATAAGTCCTAGTAGGAATGCACATATTCTCACAGAAACTGATATATGATGTAACAGTATCTGTGAGCTCATCCAGGTCTGTGACTGCAACCTCAAAAACACTCCAATCAGTGCAGTCAAAGCAGGCTTGTAGTTACAGCTCTGCTTCATTGGTCCATCTCTTTACAGTCCTTACTACAGACTTAGCAGATTTTATTTTCTATCTGTAGGTTGGAAGAAGATGAACCAGACAGTGATCAGATAGTCCCAAAGCTGCTATAGGGACAACCTGTTCCAGCATCATGCAAAGCAACAACTCTCGATTGTAGGTTTTCTGAGATCTCTTTTTTGCGAGGCACGTCAGCAGATGCTTCTTGTAAATAGCAAATTCAAAATGAGTGCTTTTTATTAGTCAAAGTAGCTCTAACCCACACCTCCAATCTCATTTCATTAATTGGATGCCAGGTTTGCAAGCTCCTGACTCCAGACCAAACTCTTATTTCTTTGCAAGCGTAACATTCTGAATGGTAGACAATAAGTGGAAAGTCATTCAGAACGGATGAAAAGGGGAAGTCAGACAGTTTCCTCTTGTTGAAAAGTGTGTTCGCTTCTACACCTTTGGTTTTGAGAGACCCATTTCCTTCCTGAGAAAAAAAGAAGATTGTTGGAAATGAGTGGTGAAAGTGCTTGAACTCATCGACTTTATGAACAACACTCCAACACCACTGTAATTATTTCCACATATGATATTTCACTCAGATTTGTCAGATGGTTGTACCTGGTCTGTGCTTTGAAAGCAGTTTTGGCCAAAATGAGCATTGGTGTATTTACTGCAGTAATATCAGATGAGATTAGCTTTTTTTTAACATGCACATCTACAATATCATATTCCTTTATATTTTCAGAGAGCTTAAAAGATAGAATGAGTCCTGCATTTCATATTGCCCACTGGAGCCCTCTGCTCTGGGAGTCCTTTTTAAATATTAAACTCAGAACTTTAGCCATTTTTATTTTATAAAAGTAACACACAGATGCAAATGTTCTTTCATTTTTTCCCTATTGAAGTCTTCACTTGATTTGTCAGTGTTTCACATGCTTGAGCTAACCCATTTTGAGATTTTTCAGAAAATCGAATCCCAGCTAACAATAGGTACTCTTTAGAAACACTTTCCTCCACTATTCTGTGGCTTTTAACACATGAACATATCATGTATAAATGATTTAGTGGAGAGGGTTTGGATAAAAGCATCTATTTCTGTGCAGGCTGAGGCACTTTGAAATGCCACTGTGAAAATTCTGTGAACTAAATAAGGTGCTGTAAGCAATGTTTCTATAACTTTGGTCAGGTTTAGTCTTTGTTCAGAATAGAATACCAGCTTACTGTTGACTGAATACTTTGCTGTATATTCTGTACACTGCCTACTATTTTTATTGAAACAGAAAGCATTATGCAACAAAAAACACTGCATATATGGGTGTATTTTCATCTTTGCACACTGTGATTTTCTAGAAGTTATAATTCAGTAATCACACTCTCACTAGTTTATTTTTATTTGTCTACTAACAATGTTCAGTAGTGTATGTACATGCATCAAAGGAGATTTATGTCATTTTTGTCCATAAAGAAAGTCTGGGTCTGGGATAGAGATGGTCCGATATTGGTTTTTAATTACCAATGCGATACTGATTATTTTTGTTTATAAGTGTCAAATAACCAGTATGCATAACCGATCTTGTTTTATTTTTGCTTTTAGGCACATTAACAACTTAATAATGTATCACTAACCTCTGGTGAACTATTTAAAAAAACGAATATTGCTAATATTTACTTTATCGGTAACCCCGATATTTAAGAACTGATAACCGATTAACCCCTTAAACCCCCACCGGTGAGTCCAAAGGGGGGCGCTATATTGCGAGAAAAGTTTATGCTTAAAATGTTAAAGTCTCCATATATATAAGTCAGGCATATGAGGTATCATTTGAAAATTTAGAATATTCACTTCTGCATTTATGTTACTTAAAATAACAAAGTAAAGCCTCAAAACCTTCACATTGAAAATTAGCACCCCCCAGAGATAATGGGGTAGAAATATTTATCTGAAAGTCCTTCACACACATAAATGGACAAGTCATATATCAAATGAAAGCTCTCATTCTCAGGAATGTGACTGTATAGTTAATTGTGTTGTCCTAATACAACAGTTCAAAAGATTGTCAAAAGATTCACAAAGTGAAATATGATTTCTGTGTCATCAAATACAAACGTCTCTTTTATGCTCCAATAACTGCTGCTATAAACCCAAAATAGCTAAAATCTTTATATATGCTTTTACCCTAGGAAGTTTTCTAAAACAGTAATGTTTTACTTGTCTGTGAGCTTGCTTGGCTGAATAATCAAATGTTATATATTAGATGTCCAGAACAAAATATGCCATCCAGAAGGAAAAGCATGCTAAACAAATCATCAGAAAAAAATTGATGATAAAATGTTTTATAACATCACAAAGGTGTCTCAGTTTTCTAATGACACCTAAATTAACCTTCTAGTCCACTCAGAGGCCGAGATATTCAATGAAACATTGAGGATGGTGCATGAACTGAAAATTAGACTGAATGTCTATGGACGAGCACATCTGTGAGGGCTAAAATGCGTTATAGCGCCACCTACATTTCAGATCTGTATATTGTGATGGAATGTGATAGATAAAACAAATCTTTTTTCTAGTGCTTTCTGCCATATAGTGGAATAAAATGAGACTTTTCAAAGTGAGGTAGAGTGAACAGAACCACAAATTACATGTTTACAAATTTATGACAAAAAAATAAATACAAAATGTTAATCATAAGATTATAAACACATACAACATTATTTAAGAATAATTGGAGTCTTTGTTTTTATTTGGGGGGTTCTGTGACAATTGAGACCAATTTTTGCAATTAGTCCACAGTATGTATGAATGGTGAGTTTTTAAATTTGAGAGTGAAACATTGCAGGTGCACCAGAGTTTAAGTGTAAATGGGTCATTGACAAATAAGGCTGTCCAAGGTGATAATTAGAAATATTAGTTTAAAACACAATATATATATATATATATATTATTCAGCACAACTCATGCCAACATTTAATTTTTCCAAGAATTTCAGCTTTTAATGAGACTGATTTTTGCTGTCTCCTAACGGTTGCACCACATGACATTTTTGAATTTAAGCCCCTGAAAAAAATATCAAAATGACTTTCAGCTCAGTAATTGAAAACATGTCCATCACAGAAGAGGTGTATTCAAGTAATTGTTTTGTGTGAGTTACATGTGTAATGTATTTTTGAATAGTTTATTAGACACGGACAAAAAAGTGAGCGTCACGTCATTGACCCAAATATCGGTTAAAAATATAGGTCAAAACTATTATCGGCCTATCTCTAGTCTAGGAAAATGCTGAAACAGTAAAAACTGTACATAAAAATCATTTTAAAAGTACCAAAAATAAATGATGACTTAGTAAACAAGTTTCCAATTCAGTTTTAATGTGATTTTTATATAACAACATGAACTAGGTTAAAAATGTTGTAGACAAACTTTGAGGTTGGCTTGATAAAGCCTTGTCTGAAAGTTAAAATTGACAGACAGACAGACAGACAAACAGATAGATAGAAAAGAAAGACTGATGATAGATAGACAGACAGACAGACAGACAGACAGATAGATAGCTAGACAGACAGACAGACAGGCAGACAGACAGACAGACAGACAGACAGACAGACAGACAGATAGATAGATAGATAGATAGATAGATAGATAGAAAATAAAGACTGATGATAGATAGACAGACAGACAGATAGATAGATAGAAAAGAAAGACTGATGATAGATAGATAGACAGACAGACAGACAGATAGATAGCTAGACAGACAGGCAGACAGACAGACAGACAGATAGATAGAAAGATAGATAGATAGAAAAGAAAGACTGATGATAGACAGACAGACAGACAGACAGACAGATAGATAGATAGATAGATAGATAGATAGATAGATAGATAGATAGATAGAAAAGAAAGACTGATGATAGATAGATAGACAGACAGACAGACAGATAGATAGCTAGACAGACAGACAGACAGATAGATAGAGAGATAGATAGATAGATAGAAAAGAAAGACTGATGATAGATAGACAGACAGATAGATAGCTAGATAGATAGATAGACAGACAGACAGACAGACAGACAGACAGATAGATAGCTAGACAGACAGGCAGACAGACAGACAGACAGATAGATAGAAAGATAGATAGATAGATAGAAAAGAAAGACTGATGATAGACAGACAGACAGACAGACAGATAGATAGATAGATAGATAGATAGATAGATAGATAGAAAAGAAAGACTGATGATAGATAGATAGACAGACAGCCAGACAGACAGACAGATAGATAGCTAGACAGACAGACAGACAGACAGACAGATAGATAGATAGATAGATAGAAAAGAAAGACTGATGATAGACAGACAGACAGATAGACAGATAGACAGACAGACAGACAGACAGACAAGAAAGACTGATGATAGATAGATAGACAGACAGCCAGACGGACGGACAGACACAGACAGACAGGCGGTTGCTAGGGTGTTGATAGGCAGTTGCTAGGTGGTTGTTGTATACTATTTGCTGTAGGCTACTAGGGATGGCTGGATACCAAATACTCAAATTCATGTGCATATGTAATGCTGATAATGTAATTTCTAATGAAATCTCGGTAGTGTACTTTGGACTGCACATGTTGACGAGGATCTAAGCTGATGTGGCATCGCAGCTCACCAGATGGGCTTGCTCTACTTTAATTTGATCCAAATCCATCAGTCGCTTGATTCCCTCCCCCACTGATGAGTCTTATCGCTTTGGGCTCAGATGATGTTGGAAACGCTTAGTGACGGATTGAAGAATCAGTCTGTGCTTTGGTCCTGCCGTAAACAACAGAGCAGAAGCGAACGACATCAACAGACCAAATCATGGCTGTAGGATGCTTTTTGTTCATTTTTCCTGATTTCCTTTTGATGACTTTAGGTGTTGAAGTGTCATTGCAAAGTGCCATTTAAATTTTTGCTGATGTTGCTGTTTTGCTGTTATTTTTCCACAGCAAATGTTGGATTCAAACCTCAGCAATCTGATCAAGAGGAATAATGAGCTGGAAAACCTGATGGGGAAGTTAATTCAGACCTGTCAACATGTGGAGGTAAAGACAGACACCTGGATTTATGCATACAGTCCTTTTGAATGATGTGCACTATTTGAGCATGTTTATATTAGTCCTGTAGTGATTGAGATTAATGACGCCAAACAGTAAAAAATGTCATTTAAATACTTTCTCGTATCCCAGTTTAAAATGCATAGGCAGCTATAATTAAGACATTTGTAGGTTGACCGTTCCCGTAATGTATAAACTTTAACAACAGTTAATTACTGTAATGTTCAGCCTTTCATGGTTTATTGCTTGATTGTATCACTTGATTTGTTATGGGGGAAGTTGTTGTTTGTTCACATTTATGTTCATATTTACCTGCATCATTTCCATGTTTTGTTTGTTCATTTGTTTGTTTTGATTTCAGCACAATGCAGCTCATCAGGAGAGCAAACTCACGGAGGAATGTGATGTTCTCATAAACATCGTCCAGCAGAGACGGCAAATTATCAGCACTAAGATAAGAGAAGGAAAGGTAGTATCATAAACAATGACCTATGTACACACACTACCAGTTAAAAGACATAACTACATTTTAGGATAATAATGAAGACATCAAAACTATGAAATCACACAAATGGAAATCTGGGAATTATTAAAACATTTTTTGTGTGTGTGTACTTTTAGTGTTTTCATCAGCACAATATTTAGAAAATTCTGTTCATGTCGAGTTATTCTAAAACGGGAGAAAAACAAAAGGCTTTGAGAATTTCACTCAGAGGAAACTCGGTTTCCTTCCTTACGGCTCGTCGATGTCAAAGGCCATGTATATATTGCCAAGGACAGAAAGACGAATGATCTTGTTCATTGAACATTATAATGGGTTCATTGCTCAAACATGAACCCTTGTGTCGTGTTATGCCATCATGGTGTTTTTAAAATTGTTATTGTATATATTAGGGCTGTCAATCGATTGCATTTTTTATTCAAATTAATTTCATGATAAATAATAAACAAATTAATTTAATATATAAATTAGGGCTGTCAAGTTAACACGTTAATTCAGTGCGATTCATTATGTAAAAAATAACGTGTTAAAAAAATTAACACAATTAATGATGTTCCAATACCGTAATAAGGAATATTCCTTCCATATGGGCAATTCAAGCTTTGAGTACCACCTGTTTTCATCGGGGGGCAGTAAGCGAGACTCGCTGTATAGGCAACGTGCAGCTTATACAGAGAACAAACCAACCCATCAGCTGACAGCACAACATGAGGAAGTTCTTGCACAGCTTGATGGAGCGTAGATCCAAAGGCAGGGATCTCAAGACGTGTTTTTCTAAGTTTCAAACTACGTTTTTAACTTGACACAGCAACCTAAAAACGGGATGTTTATGACGCAATGCAGCCGAGACGCTCCAAAAGCATCCGTCTGACGCAGGTGTACATTGTCGCATCCTTAAACAAGCCTTATAATAAATCTCGAAATGATTGATGAATTCAATTGTAAAATGTATTGCTGTGAACTGTAGGCCAAATATACTTCTTGCCTTCTAACGATACTTTTGGATTGTCTTTAACGCTTCACTTGTGTGCCTAAATAATGTAATGCATTTTAATTTTCTGTATTATATATATATATATATATATATATATATATATATATATATATATATATATATATATATATATATATATAAAATGTATAATTATTTAAATATAGCTATTTATAATTATTTAATCATTATATATTGAATTATTGCTTTCTCAGCAAATATTTATATATTTAAATAATTTGGTAACACTTTAATTAAATAAGGTTCCATTCGTTTACATTAATTAATGCATTAGGTATCATGAGTTAACACTGAACAATATATTTTTTTTTACAGCATTTATTAATCTTTGTTCATATAGTTCATGTTAGTTCATAGTGCATTAACTAATGTTAACAAACGCAACGTTTGATTTAAAAATGTATTACTATATGTTGAAATTAACATTAACATAGATTAATAAATGCTGTAAAATTATCGTTCATTGTTAGTACTTGTTAACTAATGGTGTTAACTAATGTTAACAAATGGAACCTTATTGTAAAGTGTTACCGTTCATTTTAAATATAATATAAATCATAAATATTCAGATAATTAAAATGCATTACATTGCTGTGGCAGACGAGTAAAGCATTTAGTGCCCGACCGATATATCGGTCAGCCGATATTAACCTTTCACCGATATATCGGTATCGGCGTATATTTTACCGATATACGCAGATACGAAAACTTTTTTCAGAACATATAATGCAGAAAACAATGCTTTTCATTCCAGCTCAAAAATTAACTATATCGGCCACCATATCGGTAATCGGTGAATTTTCCCCCTTTAAAATCGGCATCAGTCTCAAAAATCCCATATAGGTCGGGCTATAAAAGCATTGATAAGTCATTACATAAAAGTGGCTTTAGAAGTCAATATATTATTTATTTCTATATTATTGAACATAAGCCAGTCATTGGCCTACAGTTCACAGCAATCCATTTTGCAATTGAATTCGTCAGTAAGGGCTTGTCTAAGGTTATATTTTCAACACGTTATTTTTTTTTAATAACGTTATACAGAAATGCTCTCATGGTTTGGTGAGAAAATAATCATTTGAAGACTAAATCTTTTTACTTGTTAGTTTAATGGTAAAAGGACAGTTCGTCAAGCTTTAAATGTGTCTTGACAAACCGATGCCTGGACGTTTAAAGGTACAGTATGGAGGATTACTCATTTTATTTTTCATCATAAATGAACAGTATACTATTATTAAGCCAGTACATAAAAATCCGTGTTCTTGCTTTAACCCATCTGTCTACGATTTACATTCAGAGCTTGAAGGTTGTGTAAGCCTTGTGTATTTTGAATACTTTAAGCTCCAAATACCAGTTCTCATCTGGCATTTCTTTTTGTGTTAGCTTATATGCTAATAGTTAATGCTAATCATTGCTAATAGTTGTCATTCTCATAGTGTGTGTTTGTTTGTAGGTGGTTCGGTTGAGAAAGCTCGCTCAACAGATAGCTAACTGTAAACAGTTCATGGAGCGATCTTCATCTGTCATCTCTCAAACTGACCAAGTCCTGAAAGAGACCGATCACGCCCGTTTTCTACAGACCGCAAAGAGCATCTCGGAGAGGTGAAGAAACACCACATGCAAAAAGCTAGAAAGTCTGGCTCTGCATGGACCAGACATTATGCCGAAAGTCTTAAAATAGGCTTCATAGGTTGACTGCTCCATTGCTTAAAACTGCACATTTTGTTGTTTAAGTTGAGGTAATTGCATCAACCTGTTATATTAGCATGTTTTAACCTAGTCTCTGTTTTAAATGTGATTGTAGAGTGTCTATGGCTACAGCATCCTCACAGGTCCTGATCCCAGAGATAAACCTGAATGACACGTTTGATGCGTTCACACTGGACTTTAGTAGAGAGAAGAAACTGCTGGAGAGTTTGGATTATCTCACAGGTTTGTTCACAGATGTCAGCGTAATATCTGCTTTGTTTGTAAACGGAAGAGCAAAACAAATAATGTCTGTATTCAGATATGTATATCCATCCGTCTGTCCGTCCATCCATCATATCTATCTATCTATCTATCTATCTATCTATCTATCTATCTATCTATCTATCTATCTATCTATCTATCTGTCTGTCTGTCTGTCTGTCTGTCTGTCTGTCTGTCACTTTCTTTTTTCATCCATCCGTCTATCCATCCATCCATCATCACTCTCCTTTTCTTTCTATCTATCTCTTTTTCTTTTGTCTGTCTGTCTGTCTGTCACTTTCTTTTTTCATCCATCCATCCATCATCACTTTCTTTATCTATCTATCTATCTATCTATCTATCTATCTATCTATCTATCTATCTATCTATCTATCTGTCTATCTATCTATCTGTCTGCCTGTCTGTCTGTCTGTCTGTCTGTCAATTTCTTTTTCTATCTATCTATCTATCTGTCTGTCTGTATGTCTGTCACTTTCTTTATCTATCTATCTATCTATCTATCTATCTATCTATCTATCTATCTATCTGTCTGTCTGTCTGTCTGTCTGTCTGTCTGTCTGTCTGTCTGTCTGTCTGTCTGTCACTTTTTCTATCTATCTATCTATCTGTCTGTCTGTCAGTCACTTTCTTTTTCTATCTATCTATATATCTATCTGTCTATCTGTCTATCTGTCTGTCTGTCACTTTCTTTTTCTATCTATCTATCTGTCTGTCTGTCTGTCAGTCACTTTCTTTTTCTATCTATCTGTATATCTATCTGTCTGTCTGTCTGTCTGTCACTTTTCTTTTGTCTGTCTGTTTATCATCCATCTGTCCGTCCATCCATCCATCATCATATTCTTTTTCTATCTATCTATCTATCTATCACTTTTTCTTTTGTCTGTGTCTGTCTGTCTATCTGTCTGTCTATCTATCTGTCTGTCTGTCTGTCTGTCTGTCTGTCTGTCTGTCTGTCCATCTGTTGGCCGATAAATCAATAAAATTACCAAATATCTATATCTATCTGTCTATCTATCGATCTATCTATCGATCGATGGAACGACCGACTTCGCCCAAATGGGAAAAACTGTGATCTGAGCTTCTAGGCTCAGTTCTTTTGTTTGTTCTTTGTCAACTACTCACAGATCCTGTGGTCAATGTAACTTCTTTGTGCCAGTGTCATCAGCAACACTGTTTGCCAACTGTTTGTTCTCTTACCACACCACAGAGCTAAACATCATATTCAGTTACATTAGTTCTCTGTGACTAAACTGTTTTGTTTTCTCCCCAGCTCCTAGTGTGCCCGCTTTACGCGAGGAGCTTTGCACAGCATCTTACGACACCATCACAGTGCACTGGACATCAGAGGATGAATTTAGTGTTGTTTCTTATGAGCTCCAGTACACCATCTCCACAGGACACACTAATGTTGTCAGTAAGTAAAGCGAGCTGAGCGAGGAGGAAACAATATTCAAATTCAGTCCAGATGAACCGTCTTTAAAGTGCAGCCCAACCATATCCAGTCCATAGGAATGTTGCAATGGTGACCTCGTTATCTGAAAAGCGAGAAATTGAATTAGTTCACGCTATGATTGTATGATAAACCAAGCGCATCATAAAAGCATTGCAGAGGACTTGATGTTCTGACTCAGAAATCAACATTTTCATTCTGCAAGAATCCATGAAAATGTGTCATCCAATTGTGTATCAACTTGCCACATCTGTGGATAAGATGGAAACGGAGCAGATTATTTTGTAAAGCAAGGATTGGGCATGTAGTACAAAATGAATCATGATTACAAGGCCGACAATACCTGAAGAGACACAAAAGCTTACTGAGCACATAAGGTCACAGCATACTTGAACGATAGTTCACCCAAAAATTACAATTCTGCCATTATTTTATTATTATTTTTTTCCCAATTTGGAATGCCCAATTCCCACTACTTACTAGGTCCTCGTGGTGGTGCGGTTACCTGCCTCAATGCGGGTGGTGGAGGACAAGTCTCAGTTGCCTCCGCTTCTGAGACCGTCAATCCACGCATCTTATCACGTGACTCGTCGTGCATGACACCACGGAGACCCACAGCATGTGGAGACTCACACTACTCTCCGCAATCCATGCACAACTTACCACGCGCCCCATTGAGAGCGAGAACCACTAATCACGACCACGAGGAGGTTACCCCATGTGACTCTACCCTCCCTAGCAACCGGACCAATTTGGTTGCTTAGGAGACCTGGCTGGAGTCACTCAGCACACCCTGGATTCGAACTCGCGACTCCAGGGGTGGTAGTCAGCGTCAATACTCGCTGAGCTACCCAGGCCCCCAATTCTGCCATTATTTATCAAAAATATTGTTTTTCACTGCATAAATGTTGTTTTTTGGACCTTTTAGTAGCTTGAAAGCTTGAAAGTTTTCAATATATCACTCAGCTCTGCTAAAAAAAACTACTTTATGTGCAATTTCTGAAATGCCTTAGAGATTGTTTTAAATTTGAAGAAAGTGTCTGTTTTCGGTGCTCCAGGTCTGTGTAACTCGATGGATAGCTGGATGATCGTTCCCAACATTAAACAGAATCATTACACTGTTCACGGGCTGCAGAGTGGAACCAAATATATTTTCATTGTGAAAGCCATAAACCAGGCCGGGAGCCGCAGCAGTGCACCAGGCAAACTGAAGACAAACAGTGAGTATGCACTGCATTCTTACTCTGTTAACTTCTGTGACATCTGTGTTAGTAAAATGCTTTAGGTTTTCCTGCAATATTAGATATGAATGACTGTAATTTGCAAGAAGATGCATGTGTCCTCTGTAGCACACAATAAAGAAAGCTCATGAAATGTTTGATTCACTGTTACTGCATAACAAAGTGGACCAGACAGAAATCAAATGTTAAAAAATAATACTGGGGGGCCAAAAAAATAAACAACATCAAAGACCGTATCATAGGGACCAAGGAAGTCACAAAGAGAATCACACCATGTGAAGATGCAGGAGTGTTGTTTCAGATGTTATTTATTGGTTTACAGACCAGAGGTGAAAAAGTATGCAAATAAAAGCAGTGTTTAGGAGCAAAATAAAACCAAGGTCATTTTAAAAACTGGTACTAAAAGCTAGACAGTTCTGGTACTAAAATTAGCCCTCCAACAACAAAAGAGGCTGGAGTTTCCCTGCGCTCGAGCAGAGCTAACAGTCTTCTTTTCCAGCCATATTTTTTTTTAAATATACATTATTATGTTAAAATAAAATTGACCCCCACCTTCCCATTCTTACACAAAATTACACTGAATAACTAAGAAAAAGAGTTTAAATGAGATTTAAACTGAAAATCAAGCAATAGATATAATAAAACGGACACATAAAATAAAAATAATATTTGCACATTTAAACGTGCAAGTAAATATTTGCATACTTTCCCTAATGGTTACATTTTTGATAAAAACTGCAAACCCAAATGGAAAAAAAAAATGGAAAATGGTGCATAAAACAATAAAAGCTCACATCACAGACAGATTTTTTTGTTTGAAATTGAGCGAAATTGAGTGATTATCCATTTTTACTGATGTCAGAATACTAAAAACCAGTGTTGTTAGTTGAGACCAGCTCATCTGAGACCGAGACCAAAAGAGGCTCATATAGGCCTATGCAATCTTAAAGGGACAGTGCACCCAAAAATTAAAATTCTCTCATCATTTACTCACCCTCATGCCATCCCAGTTGTGTGTGACTTTCTTTCTTCTGCTGAGCACAAATGAAGATTTTTAGAAGAATATTTCAGCTCTGTAGGTCCATACAATGCAAGTGAATGGTGACCAGAACTTTGAAGCTCAAAAAAGCACATAAAGGCAGCATAAAAGTAATCCATATGACTCCACTGGTTTAATCCATGTCTTCAGAAGTGATCCAGTTGATTTTGGGTGAGAATAAGTCAAAATATAACTCATTTTTCACTGTACATCTTGCCATTGCAGTCTCTAGGCACGACGATGATTTCAAGCTCGAGTGCTTGATGCTTGCGCAGAGCGCTAGATGGCGCTAGAGGAAGTGTAATCGAGCTTGAAATTATGATCGCCAAGGAGAATGTTGTGAAGATCTACAGTGAAAAAGGAGTTATATTTTGGTCTATTCTCAGCCAAAACCATCTGGATTACTTCTGAATACATGGATTCAACTACTGGATTACTTTGATGCTGACTTTATCTCCTTTTTGGAGTGAGTAAAATGATGAGGAATTTAAATTTTTGGGTGAACTATTCCTTTAATGAATGTGTTAAATGTACAGTGTAAAGAACTAAATTGACTCACATATCAAATATAACTCATATATTATTTGCTTGATCTTATTTTTGTTAAACAATATTACCTGCGAGATTTAATCTTGCGAAACACACAGAAACCTCAAGTTTTTTTGTTGCAAATACAAGACCAGACCGTTCAATTCTGATGACATTAACATAATTATTTTTACATTTTCTGCAGTACGTGTTGCATTCATGTAACTATTGACTAAAGTGTTTCTAAAAGACCTGGAGGCCGTTTGGACTGAACATGTACTTAGGCTAAAAACAAAAACAAAATGCAGCGAAACTAATAGAGCTAAAGTCTGGTGTCTCGAGACGCATTTTTTAACATGGAAGGGCTTTTGAACTTGACAATGTTTTGATGCTGAAAACACAGCAGTATACAGCATAATGGTCAAAGATGTTTGTTTAGCACATTGACAACAAGTTAATAACAGCATGGACGGACACAAAAATGCATTCGGTGTAAACTGCTCCTCATTCACATTACAGAGCACCAGTTGAAGTTTCTCAAAGTTACCTCTTAAAAAAAGCACCTTTTGTTTCAATTGATTGTAGGTAGATATCCACTTCATCCAGCAGAGTTTTCAAGGCTCAGTTTTACAGGACATGGGTGCGAGGCGATAGTCAGTGTTCTGCAACTGTTATGGGGTCCTTAAATAAGGTATACCATGCGAGGAAGGGCAGCCGGTGGAGTTTCTGGTGCCCCCTTAAGGAGTCGTTGCCCTACACAGACTGCGTAATATGTGTATAGGGAGCGGCAGTACTGCGTTTGTGTGTTTTTGACGGTAGTTTCTCAACTCTGAATAAGCAGTTCGCTACATGGCCCAGTGTGATTATTAAACCCCAAAAAGCTTTGATTTCATTAAATAAATATATAGTCTGTATAGTATGTGCTGTGTGCTTCAGAGCTCTCTGCTCTCTGTCATGTGATCATGATGATCATGTTTAGAGCTGCACATTTAATCGTATTTTAACCGCAATCATGGTTTCTGCCTCTCACGGTTAATTAAGCATAATCTGCGATGTTAATGAGCTAGCAAGCAGAAATTACATCTAGGTAAAGTGCTCAGTATAGGCTGTCTATGGACGACAGACCAAATCACTGTTTCACTTACGAGCACACTCTAAAATATTTTATGTGCGCCTTATTGTATGTGCGCCGCTCTGATCTGTAATGTTATACATACACATGAGGCTAATGACACAGTGTTTCAGTGGTCTTAGAGCAGTCCTGTGCTCGATAAAAACAAATTCCATATCGTGCTCTACGAAGAGATGTGTGTGCGGCTTGTTAACATGCACTGACCGTGTTGTATTTCAATTGCTACTGATTTACTTAAGTTGCACATTTGAGGGGGGGGGCATTTTTCCCCTTTTTCTCCCAATTTGGAAAGCCCAATTCCCAATGTGCTTTTTAAGTCCTCATGGTCACATAGTGATTCGCCTCAGTCCAGGTGGCGCATTTTATCAAGTGGCTTCTTGAGCGCGTTGCCACGGAGACATAGCACGTGTGGAGGCTTCACACCATCCACCATGGCAACCACGCTCAACTCACCACGCGCTCCACCGAGAACGAACCACATTATAGCGACCACGAGGAGGTTACCCCATGTGACTCTACCCTCCCTAGCAACGGGGTCAATTTGGTTGCTTAGGAGACCTGGCTGGAGTCACTCAGCATGCCCTGGGATTCGAACTAGCGAACTAGCGAACTCCAGGGGTGGTAGGCAGCGTTTTTACCACTGAGCTACCCAGGCCCCCCACATTTGCATAATGTTTGGACGTTACAAGTTTCTAAACAAATCTAAAGTAACTCTATGGCATCAGGGTTTTGTGGACCAAGGAGGAGATGAGAGCATTCAACCATGTTTTGAAGGAGGAACATGGTACAAAGCTGTTGTCAACTCAAACTAAACACAGGAACAACAACACAAAGTCTTCCTTCAGATTTCTGTCAAAATAAAGGCTTGAAACCGTGTAACAATCCTGCATGCTAAATTATTACAGAAATGTATAACTATTGTATTGCAATAAAACTAATAATAATAATGCAACTCTTTTTACTGGCAGTTAAGCAAAATTTGAATTTGGTCAAAAGCAATCAATCACGTCATTCCTATGTTTTCCCCCAAGAGACTCTTTGTTTGAAGTTTTCCTCTGTTATGTCTGTCTTCCTGTCCTTTGCCCTAATTGTATCACAGGTGTTCCTCATCATCTTGTTAGTCCTTGTGTGTATATATGCCGTCTTGTTCCTTGTTCCTTGTTCGGTTCTTGTTTGTATGTAGTGCGTTAGTTGCCAGCATACTGCTGTTGAGTTTATGTTAACCTTCATTGTTGTTATCTCCTTCATTTGTTGTTTGTTGATCATTAAAAGAGCTGCATTTGGATCCTCTCTCTTGCCTCATCCCTACACAAACCCTAACAGAAGAACCAACCCTACAAAATGGATCTAGCAGCTTTGTTCATTCAGTTCTGCAGGGCAGATTTACCCATTAGGGAATACTCCCTTTGCTTCTGTGCCATTGCCAGACTCACAGGTTTTGAGGACTTCCATCTCAAGTCAATATACCAGATTGGATTAACAGATCACCGGTGGAGGGAACTGCCTGAGATGGGAGAATACACATGGAGGGAATATGTGAGGTTAACCCTAGAAACTCTAGCATCAGTGGCTCCTCCACTCCCTACTCTGATCCCGGCTCCAGTGGTCTCAGTGATCCCTTCGATGGAGAACACTCTCTTCCAAGCTCCGGTGGTTCCAGAGACCCCCTCGACGGAGGCCTTTCCACCTCCCGCTCCTTCTCCTATGGCTCCACCCCTGAGTATTTCATGGCTCCGCCCCCCGAGCCCTCCGTGGCTCCTCCCTAGAGTATCCCGTGGCTCCTTCTCTTAAAACTCCGCCCACTCCTCCTCCTGAGACTCTTCCTCCTGCGGCTCCGCCTGCTTCTCCTCATGCGGCTCGAGTCTTCCACGGCTCCGCCCGCTCTACCTCCTACGGCTCCGCCCACTCCATCCCCTGAATCTCCAGCGGCTTCACCTTCTGAGCCGCATACTGCTCCGCCCCCTAACGTCGCACAAAGCAGAGCTGACAGCAGATGAGCATGTTCATGACAGTCAACTGTTGATGTTGTTTCACAATGTGCAGCCGCCAGCACTGACAAAACAATAGGAATGTGTGTATTTGACACCTATCCCGAGTCCCGATCATTATAATGTTTTTGTGCATGTTTTATTGGTTTATTCAAAGTCATCTCTTCATTATTAACCATTTTATGGCCATCTATATGCATCACGTGCTTTTAAAATGACAAAATAAAAAAATGGATTTGCTATCCAGTAGAGGGTTGATGCAATGGATGAAACTCTTTTAGATTGTTGACTGTTGTTGATATTGATTGACAGGTCAGCCGTTTAAGCTCGACCCGAAGTCTGCCCACAGGAAGTTAAAGGTATCACATGACAATCTGACTGTGGAGCGTGATGAGGCATCGTCCATGAAAAGCCACGCACAGGACCGCTTCAGCAGCACTGGGAACTACGGTGTCACTGGGAACGTGTACATTGACAGTGGGCGACATTACTGGGAAGTTCTGATTGGAGGAAGCACATGGTAAAACGCAGACTGTTTTAACTTTGCAAAATAGAACCATTTCATAAAACTTAATTGCATAACTTTATCTTATTCATACTCAGTGACATGATACAGTATTTTGCCATGTCACATGATGATAAAACTGAATATTATTGCATTTTAACTCTTGTGTTGTGTTCGTTTGTGCTAACACCTTTTGTTGTCCCAGTTAAAAATTACTGGCCCGCTAAGATTGTTAATAAATCTCTCATATTGCATATATTATCCCAAGATATTGCATTAGATCTTTTTCAGTCATTAATAAATTAATAACCACTTGCTTGATCTGAACAAAATAGGTGTCATTTTAAAGCTTAGAATCTGGACATTACAATACATATATCTGATCCTAACAATTATTAAGTTATTATTTTTTATTTGCTAACAAATTAGAACTGTTTTGTTCTCATAATTTGAAAATTATTATCACAACAATTATATTCAGAGTTAAACCTTAAAAAGATGAGATAGTCGTGTGTTATGTATCGTCTAAATTTGTAGAATGCAATGAGCAAACTGCTGTGAGTTTTAGTGTATGAAATTCCCACTAACACACATAAATATAATTAACAGGAGTGTCTTTTTGTCACGTTTTCCCTTATTACTTCCTGAAATATTCATATAACATAGACAATGACATATCGTAACTTACAGCAGACTATCCCGATTCAAACGAGCCCAAATACAACATAATATGATAATCTTGAAATATTCCTCAAAGAGTGTACATGGAAAGATGATGCACAAAAGGGCGCTCAACACACGTTGTGTGTGTGTGCGAGAGTGTGTGTGGTTGTGTTGTGTGTGTGTGTGTGTGTGTGTGTGTTTTGTGTGTGTGTGTGTGCTGTGTGTTGCATCTGTGTATGTCTGTCGTGTGTGTGGTTGTGTAGTGTCTGTGTGTGTGGTTGTGTTGTGTGTTCTTGTGTGTTGTATGTGTCTGTGTGTTTTTGTGTGTGTCTCTGTGTGTTTGTTGTAATTATAATTATAATTAATTATAATTTTCTTTATTTATCACACATTATACATTTGCACATATACAGTGAAATTCTTTTTTTCACATATCCCAGCTAGGCTGGGGTCAGAGTGCAGGGTCAGCCATGATACGGTGCCCCTGGAGCAGATAGGGTCAAGGGCCCAACAGTGGCATCTTGGCGGTGCTGGGGCTTGAACCCCCGACCTTCTGATCAGTAACCCAGAGCCTTAACTGCTGAGCTACCACTGCCCCCCCTTGTCTGTCTGTCTGTCTGTCTGTCTGTCTGTCTGTCTGTCTGTCTGTCTGTCTGTCTGTCTGTCTGTCTGTCTGTCTGTCTGTCTGTCTGTCTGTCTGTCTGTCTGTCTGTCTGTCTGTCTGTCTCTCTCTCTCTCTCTCTCTCTCTCTCTCTCTCTCTCTCTCTCTCTCTCTCTCTCTCTCTCTCTCTCTCTCTCTCTGTGTGTGTGTATGTATGTGTGTCTGTGTGTTCTTGTGTGTGGTTCTGTGTTTTTGTGTGTGTGTCTCTGTGTGTGGTTGTGTAGTGTCTGTGTGTGTGTGGTTGTGTTGTGTGTGTGTGTGTGGGTGTGGTGTGTGTGTGTGTTTGTGCGTTTTATGTGTGCGTTGTTGTGTGTGTGTGTGTGCGTTTTGTGTGTGCGTTGTTGTGTTGTGTGTGTGTGTATGTGCGTTTTGTGTGTGCGTTGTTGTGTTGTGTGTGTGTGTGTGTGTGTGTGTGTGTGTGGGCAGGTTTAAGTGGTTTTTTTTAGGTTATAAACTGGTAATTACAAGGGTATTATGCTATAAATGTGATTTATGAGGACATTTCTATTGTCCCCATAATTTAAATAGATTAAAAACACACTAAAAGATGTTTTATTGAAAATGTAAAATGCAGAAAGTTTTTTGTGAGGGTTAGGTTTAGGGGTAGGGTTAGGGTTAGGGGATAGAATCTATAGTTCATACAGTATAAAAATCATTATGTCTATGGAGAGTCCTCATAAAGATAGCTAAACCAACATGTGTGTGAGTGTGTGTATATATATGTGTTTGTGTGTGTGTGTGTGTGTGTGTGTGTGCGCGCGCGCACATGTCCGAGGTCAAAATGACTGGAACACAACATAAGGGTTAATAAGTTTACATTTACAAACAAACTTGAACGCACATGTACAGTAAAAGGAGTCTTTCATTATTTACTCACCCTCATGTCATTTTAAAGCTGTATGCTTTTATTTTTTCCGTTCCGTTTTTTTGGAACATGAGTATTTTTGAAGAATCGTTACAGCGACGCAACGATAGTTTGTATCAATCTTGTCTGAAAAAAAAGCACTGTATAGATATTTTATATTGCAAGTCTTCTGAAGCTTTGTGTGAGGAACAGGCTGAAATTAAAATCGTCATTCAGTGATAATCTTCCTCTCAAATTTCCTTCTACATTCAAAATATCAGCAATTAATGACTTCAGTTTCAGTCTGTTTATGTTCTCACATAAAGCTATCGTATGACTTAAGAAGACTTGGAATAAAGCGCACGAGTGGTATGGACTACTTTTATGATACTTTAATGGTTTGTTTGTGTCCTTTTTGGAGCTTGACAATCGTAGTCACCATGAACTGTCAATTGGCAAAAAACTGCATGCAGATTATTTCGAATTTCTCCTTTTGTGTTTCATAGAAGAAATACAGCATACAGGATCTACATGAGGTTGAATAAATAATTCAACAGCATTGTAATTTTTTTGGATGAACTGTTAATTCGTGTAATTTTTTCTTTAATTGCTTCAAGGTTCGCCATTGGAATTGCCTACAAATCAGCTCCCAAGCACACGTGGGTCGGTAAGGATTCGGCGTCATGGGTGCTCTGTCGCTGCAACACATCATGGGCGGTGCGGCATAATGGTAAAGAGTTTCCAATCGAACCCTCTCCTCACATGCGCCGTCTGGGCATTCTGCTCGACTACGACTCGGGATCGTTAGCGTTTTACGATGCAGCTGGAACACAGCACCTGTACACGTTTGACATCGCCTTCTCGCAGCCCATCTGTCCCGTCTTCAGCATCTGGAATAAATGCTTGACCGTCCTCACAGGGCTGCCCATACCAGACCACCTAGAGATCAGTGACCCCCATGACTAAACCAACACCCGAAAATGAAACTTCTACCATTTACTCACCCTCATGTTGTTCCAAACCCGCAAGACTTTCCCTCTTCAGTGGAACACTAAAAGTGATTTCTTGACGAAAGGTCTGGACACAACACATTTTACTTCTGTAATGTGACAGATTTTACAAGCGAAACAGGATAGTGATTAAGACAAAATGTGGGGAGGTACTTCATCTTAGGTAAAACATTTGAGTTACAGTATATACCACAATGGAGTCACGTTGAAACGTTTGAGGTATTGGTGACGAGACGGAGCAAGTTATTTTTTTTTCTTGGGAATAACTAGGGGTGGGCGATATAAGCAAAGATTTCTGTCGTGATATTATGGACATTTTTGCCGATCAGTACATACACATTGTTATGGAAAGTGATTCAAAATGTTTTTTAAAAATAGTAAACATTTGTTTTTGATTTAAAACAATGTCCAAAGTAATGTTCGACCTGTCATACCCATTGCAAAAAACAAAAAACAAAGTAAATATAAAATTATTAAAAATATTATTTAATCTATTATACCGTTCATCTACACTATCCCTATCATTTTTCATTTCAAGCAGAGAATAAGGCTTCTCTCTTTATCACATATTTGTTTTGGATTTAGCCTTTCATTGGATACCGGAAACCATTTTGGCGACTATATTATAGATATACAATGCACAGTTGACAAAGCGGTTATTTGATAATACTTATTTAATAAAACTGCGAGAACAGATGTCGGTATGAAAGCTTGACGGTGTCAGCAACAGTAAGTAAAGGTGCTGTCACATTTACTTTTGCACGGTGAAATTCTGCAGACGAAGAAGGTGTTGATGGATGTTAAGTGCAATAGATAAACATAGCATAATTGTGAGGGCTGAACGACTAATTATAATAAAAACAAAATCACCATATGACCTAGTGTGATTAACAAACAGAGAAGGCTGCGATTTAATTAACTGCATTAAATATGCTCACATTATGCACTTATGAGCGCAGAATTACGCACATGTACGCATGGGCATAATTCCACATGTTTGGCAGCTACGTTACTATACAAATCTAAAATAACCACATGACATCGCATTTTATTTTATTTTATTTTTTTGGACAGAAAGAAAGATCAGAGCATTTTATTGAACTCAACTATAAACAGAAATAAAAATATCTTCATTCACTTTTGTGCAAAAATAAAAGCTTGAAGGTTTAACCTGACATACAGGTTAAGAAAGTATTACTGAAATACATTACTATTGTATAATAATAATAATTATTATTATTATTATTATTTTACAACAATATATTTCTGTAATACTTTCTTAACTAATATATATATATATATATATATATATATATATATATATATATATATATATATATTAGGGCTGTCAATCAATTAAATTTATAGAATTAGTTACATAGTGTACCGATTAATTAATCGCAGTTAATCGTATATATAAATATTTAAGAAAGCCCCTCAAATAACAATAATTCAATATATAATGAGGAAAAAATTATATATATATATATATATATATATATATATATATATATATATATATATATTTTTTTAGAATATGTTGTGCGTGAATATGTTGTGGTGTGTGTGTGTATATATATATATATACATTATATATATTATAAAAATAATAATATTTCAGATAATTAAAATGCATTACACTATTGTGGCAGAGGAGTTCACCATTGATAAGACAATACAAAAAGTGGCTTTAGAATCTAATATATTGTTTATTTGAATATTATTGAACGTAAGTTAAATTGAATTCATCAATCAGTCCAAGATTTATTATGAGGGCTTTTCTAAGGACCCGTCAATGTACACCTGCGTCAGACGGACGCTTGTCTCACTTTGGTTGCAGTCGCGTCATAAACATGCCATTTTAAGGTCGCTGTGTCAAGTTACGTGTAGTGTAATACTCAGAAAAAGATCCCTAAGTTCTGATCTGCGCTCTATCAAGCTGTGTTTGAATGCAAGAACGCGTCCTCATGTTGTTCTGTCAGCTGAAGGGTTGGTTTGTTCTCTGTATAAGCTGCGCGTTGCCTATATTGCGAGTTTCGCTTACTGCCCCCTGCTGAAAACAGGTGGCACTCAAAGCTTGAATTAATCAGGAATCTTCCTTATTACAGTCCGGGGGCATGATTAATTGTGTATACATTTTTAACATGTTATTTTTTTATATAATTAATCACACTGAATTAACGTCTTAAATCAACAGCCCTAATATTTATATATATTTTATTGTATAATAATAATTAATAATTAATTTAAAATGATGCATTTAAGATTTCTGTCATGCTTAACTTAATAATAATATTTATATATTTATATTGTAGTGTATAATAATAATAATAATAATAATTAAGAATTCATTTAAAATAATAAATGTAATATAATAATAACAGTTATTATTTAGTATTATATAACAGTAAAATAATGTTCAAGTTGACTGGGTTCCAAAAAAATTAATAAAAAATAATGGAAAGTGGGCTGAGACCCTTTCACAAGTGGACATAAAAAAAGGGTACACTGTGGACTGGTGCTATGTGAATCTGTTTCACTGTTTTATATATTTATTTACTCTGGTTCTTTTTAAGAGGGCTCAAGTGTAAACACCCTTCCTAAAACAGTATTTCCGTTGTTTTTTTTTTTATCAAATCGCAGTTCAAATCGCAGTATTTTTCTAAATAATCGCAATTCATTTTTTGGTCCAAATCGTTCAGCCCTAATAATTATAATATAATGACTATTTGTAGCGCAACCTCTGATTGGAATGTGCATTCCCTGCCATGCGGCGGCATTTTGCATAACCGTTGATCGGTTGACACCTTATATATTTTAACCGGTATATCCCCCACCCCTAGGAACAACATACAGTACAATAAGACCAGATAAATTAAGAAAGTAAATAGGGTCAAATATTAATGTGTATCGACTTTGTAAGAAAATATGTCACTTCATTTACATTCCATAATCAAGCACCTTGAGTCGTACTGTTTGGTTTTGTCCAAACAGAACCTTTTTTAAATTCTCATGCACCTTTGGTTGCATTATTTACAATGTTTTTTTTTTTTTTTTTTTTTTAAGTATAACCTTGTGTCCATATACGATTCTTGACCTTTGTAAGACTTCTGCGCTTTTGTGTGTCCCTAATACTATTAAAATGATGCTCTTCTTTGCTTACTGGAAATTGCTGGCTGTGTTCGGAATTGAATACTAGCTTACTACTTACTGAAATCTACTATTATTTAAACGCTATAAAAACAGAATGCATTATTCCATACATTGCTGACACATGACCTCATTACGTTACATGTGAGCGGCGTCCAGTTATCATCTAGAAAATAAAAACACTACTTTTTAAATTTTAAATCCAAGTTTGTGTTGAAATGTCTTCACGTTTGGCAGTCGGATCAAATAATGAGTCCAGAAAGTCGAATGCGTTGTGTGATATGCATTGTGTTGTCACACACGTATTCAATTCTATGAGCAGAATATTTTGCATAGTGTACACACTATACATACTACATACTACATACTGTAGAAATGTTAAGAGTAGTATGCTAGTATGCTCCTCCGAACATAGCCATGGATTGAACTTGCACTTTTTGTAACTATCTGTCCTTTTTCCTGTAATTCTACAAAAAACCCGAAATGTCAACATGTGGAAATATCCTTAAATGAATTTACAGTCAAGCAATAATGTAACTTTTAATGAAAACTGTCTTCCCTCTTTCCTCAGGATGTTTTCCCGAGACTTGCGTTGAATAGACCAACCAAAAGCACAAAGGCAATGTTCACTAAGCAAATGTTTTCAGGATCAGTTGAATAAGGCAATAATGTCTTATTGTTAAAAATGTCTTAAAGGTATTGCAGATTAAATAGCACCAGCTGCACTTTAAGCATGATTTCTTTTATTTTTATTTCCTTAGATTTTTTAAAAATGCTACAGTGTTACACCGTGACCTAAACAGACATAGCAACACATGACGAAAGCTCTTCGACAGAACATTCTGTCCATCTTTTTTAATTTTTTGTGGTGTCACGCCAGTCCAAAATCCCGCTCCTCATAACTGTACACTATACATCGTAAACGTTCTGATTGGCTGTGATTGTGCCGTGTCGCGCAGCAGTTTCGCGTTCCGGTTGGTCTGACAAATTGCTTGTCGTTAGAATGTTATCGCATATAGACCTGTCATACCCAAATATTTTTGCTGAATGAAAAAAAAAGTTGTGTATAATGTCCTGGCATTGAATTAAAAAAAATGTTGTCCCAATTTCAGTGTGAATTCTTGCCTTTAAATATGACATATGATATCAAAAATATTCAGACATACAAATTCCTTATCTTGAAACATGAAATTTCTGACATCATTTACTCACCCTGATGTCGTTCCAAATCTGTATTCCTTACTTTCTTGTGTGGAACGCATCTCACTCGAACCAGGTACAAAAACAGAAGAGACTTTATGATAGAGGAGCAAAAACCTTTAACCACCTGTTTTTTATTTACAGTTCAAATATAAAAGGAAATATGAGATTGCAGATATTCTTGTAATGGAAGGTTGAAAAGTCAGTGAAGTGCTGGATTTGAAATCACACCTGGTTTGTCTTTATTGATAACCGTCACGAAACACTCATGGTTTCTTTAAAACATACTGTTCTAAGATCTTAGAAATACATCTATACTGACATCTTACCTGATTGAATTACATCTTAAACTCCTTTATCCGATTACAGTTACTGACTTCTTTGAAATCACATTATTTCACTTACACATACAAGACAATATATATATATATTTTTTACATGGAATACATTTGTTCCTATCACAGTTTGAAGCCTGTTGTGCATCTTTTTGTGTTACTAAGTTTAGAAATTACATTTTAGAGTTGTAACAATTTTCAGGATTAATCTTTCACTTTAGGATAAATCTTTTGTTAACATTTAGGATAAAAATACAGAGCCCCTTAGAGGACAAGGTGGGGATTTTTTTTTCTGAAATAGTTTTGCATTCCCTCGCAATAGTTTGCGTTCCCTCGCAATAGTTTGCGTTCCCTTGCAATACGTTTTGCGTTCCCTCGCAATAGTTTGTGTCCCCGCAATAAGTTGTGTTCCCTTGCAATACGTTTTGCATTCCCTCGCAATAGTTTGTGCCCTCGCAATAAGTTGTGTTCCCTTGCAATACGTTTTGTGTTCCCTCGCAATAGTTTGTGTTCCCTTGCAATACGTTTTGCGTTCCCTCGCAATACGTTTTGCGTTCCCTCGCAATAGTTTGTGTGCCCTCGCAATAAGTTGTGTTCCCTTGCAATGTTTTGCATTCCCTTGCAATACGTTTTGTGTTCCCTTGCAATAGTTTGTGCCCTCGCAATAAGTTGTGTTCCCTTGCAGTACATTTTGCGTTCTCTTGCAATAGTTTGCGTTCCCTTGCAATACGTTTTGTGTTCCCTTGCAATACGTTTTGCGTTCCCTCGCAATAGTTTGTGCCCTCACAATAAGTTGTGTTCCCTTGCAATACGTTTTGCGTTCCCTCGCAATAGTTTGTGTGCCCTCGCAATAAGTTGTGTTCCCTTGCAATACGTTTTGCATTCCCTCGCAATAGTTTGTGCCCTCGCAATAAGTTGTGTTCCCTTGCAATACGTTTTGCGTTCCCTCGCAATAGTTTGTATGCCCTCGCAATAAGTTTTGTGTTCCCTTGCAATACGTTTTGCGTTCCCTTGCAATGGATTTTGTGTTCCCTTACAATACGTTTTGCATTCCCTCGCAATAGTTTGCGTGTCCTCGCAATACGTTTTGTGTTCCCTCGCAATAGTTTGTGTACCCTTGCAATAAGTTTTGAGTTCCCTCGCAATAAGTTTTCTTTTTCCTGTATTATCACTTTGGTTTCACTATGAATATCTTGGTTAAAATATATGGTTACTGTAGTAAAACCATGGTAAACTTATTGCGAGGGAATGCAAACTATTGCGAGGGAACGCAAAACTTATTGCGAGGGCATGCAAAACTATTTCAGAAAAAAAAATGAAGGGGCTCTGTATGATACTACTTTTGGAGTAGTAGTATTTAAAAATAAAATTGTAAGAAATTTACAAAAATTTGTATTACATTTATATATATATTATATGTTTATTATTATTTGTCTTTAAAAACAGTTGTCAGTTTTTATTTTATTTGCATGCTTTCTTATATTTGCACAGAGAAATGTGTAAAAATTGAGTGGAGGGGGTTTACGTTTGCATAGTTTTTATTTGCACAATGCTTTTATTATTTGCGCATAGAAATGTGGATACTGAATGGAAGCTTAAATTTGCAATTTTTTTATTTACACATATTTGCATTTGCACAGGTGCATATGGGGAGACATCAGAGGGAAGAGTCGCCATCCACTTTGATGTTTTTCCACTGTAGACAGGTGGAGAAATGACAGAGAATTACACAGACAAGGAAGGACACCAGCCTCTTATCATGGTTACATCGGGAGTTACAGAAACGATTGTGCTTGTTGACCCAGAGATGTCTCTTTTTTAATTTTTATACTTTTCACACAACAGCTTGATCCTGGAGAGTTGGCTGATTATAGACTGATTTAAAATCTCCCATTTATGTCAAAAATACTAGAAAAGGTAGTGTCCTCCCAACTATGTTCATTTCTACAGAGAAATGGTATATATAAACAATTTCAGTCAGGATTTAGGCCCCATCACAGTACAGAGACTGCACTTATCAGAGTTACAAATGACTTGCTCTTATCATCTGATCACATCTGCATTTCTCTTCTAGTGCTTTTAGATCTTAGTGCTGCCTTCGACATAATAGATCACGACATTCTCTTGAATAGGCTGGAGAATTATGTTGGCATTAGTGGACTTGCATTAGCATGGTTTAGGTCCTATTTATCAGACCGCAACCACTTTGTCTGTGTAAACGAGGAATTGTCAAACCAAACAAAAGTAAAGTATGGAGTGCCACAGGGATCAGTTTTAGGGCCTCTGCTTTTCTCCTTATATATGCTTCCACTGGGAGATATTATCAGGAATCATGGAATAAGTTTCCACTGTTATGACAACGATACCAAACTATCATATTTCTTCTAAACCCAACAAAATTTCACAATTCTCCAAATTAGCAGAGTGAATCAATGAAATCATAGATTGGATGGCCAGAAATGTCCTTCTACTCTATTCCGACAAAACAGAGGTACTAATTATTATACCTCTAAAAATAAGATGCTAAAATATCATTTGACTCTCGATAGATGTACTGTCATATCATCTTCTACAGCGAAGAACTGTTGTAGAGGTGTTGTATTTGATAGCAATCTGTCCTTTGAAAATAAAATTTCCAGTGTTTGTAGAACAGCATTCTTCCACCTCAGAAATATTGCTTAGTTACGACACATGCTCTCTGTTTCCAATAGCCGAAAAACTAATTCATGCATTCATGACCTCAAGACTAGATTATTGTAATGCATTACTGAGAGGATGTCCTGCAGGTTCAATAAATAAACTTCAATTGTTTCAAAATGCAGCAGCCAGAGTACTGACTAGAACCAAGAAATATGATCACATTAGCCACATTTTATAGTCTTTACATTGGCTACCTGTTGAATTTCACATTAATTTTAAAATGCTTCTAACTAGTTACAAAGCTTTGAATGGTTTAGCTCCACAGTACTTATGTGAACTTCTGACACGCTATATTCCATCACGTTCATTAAGATCACAAAATTCTGGCCTGTTAATAGTTCCTAGAATATCAAAATCCACAAAAGGTTGTAGGTCCTTTTCTTATTTGGCTCCTAAATTATGGAATAGTCTTCTGAAGATGGTTCGGGACTCAGACACACTCACTGAGTTTAAGTCTAGACTAAAGATTCATCTTTTCAGCCAGGCATACACTTAATTTATCTATCAACTCGTAGCTATGCTGCTTTAATTAGGTCTGCCGGAACCGGAAACACTTCTCTTATTCTTTTATCCTGTTTTAAAGTGAATAGCATATACGATAATTATTATTAGGATTCCTCCAGTAGGAGGAAACCTATTGTTTTTGTTAGTATTCTTTTTCTTATTATTATTCCTGTAGCTCTAAATTGCCCAATAACTCAAGATCTCCTTGGTACAAAGTTTTGAAATTTGGCACATTTATACTACAGGCCACGAGTAACTACCATACCAAAAATGGCCCACGTGAGCCTAAAGTTGGCGCTACAGGCCACACCCCAATTTGTCCATTTTCAAAGTGATGCCATTTCCACCCCATAAGTCCAAAATTTCTGAAACCTGGTATATATGCCTCATTTCTCATGAGGAACAAAAAAGCCTCTAGAACCCATAAAGTCCACCATGATGGATTTTCCTGTACAATACAAATTTGTCCAAAACTACAAAAATCTACTCCTCCTGAACCATAGCTCCAATTGACTTGAAACTCGGTATGTATGTGTAGGATACTAGTCTTTCAATTTGGTATTTAGCAAAAATGAATACAATACAAAATGGCTGAAACATGCGCATTTATGTAAATGTCCACATTGTCTCAATATCCATATGTCCAAAAAATCTAACGCCATTTTGACTAATGTTTTTTTCCAACCTAACAGGCTTCAAGATGACATCACTCTGAAGTACTGTGCTCAATTTCACCTTGATATGTCAAAAGATGACAGAATTACAGTTTACTATTATTTATCGCTAATGCTAAAATAATGCTTTACAAATCCGCTCGTCATAAAACCGATACTTTGATTCAATCACCAGTTCATATGAAGACTCTTGCAATGTTTAATAACAAATTAATGAAATGTTGTGTACATGTGTGAAGTACATGTCTCTACTATGTCAATTTTTACATAATTTGCAGTTTTGAGGAGGAATCCGCATTGCTGCTTACAGCTTTAATTCTATTTGTTTCCCTCTCTTAACCTCGGAATACATATCCTGAGGTTACCAGAGCTGGCCAGATACAGTTCTGGTCCTGCCTGATGTCTGACTCCACTGCTACGTGTTGCTGAGTGATGAAGACTAACTGCAGCCTGTGCCAGCCAGATATCACTTCAGTCTACTACGATGGACTTCACAGAGGATGAACTGATGCCAGCACCAACCGTCAGACATGTGAGACTTCACAGGACACTGCCTGAAACTTGGACTTAAGATGGACTCCACCGGAAATTAATTTGCCACAAGCTTACAGTCGAACTGTAGTGCAGCTTACTGGCCTTCATCAGCCAAATAACAATAGATGATGCATCTCTTTGCACTTCCGCAGTTAATTATGAATGTAAAATCTAAGAATTAAGTCATCTTACAGTTACTACAATATATTTTTGTTTAAACCTTGGCCCTTAACACTCTTAAACCATGACTTGCATTGCACACAAATAACTAATATTGTCATTATATTCATGTTGTTTAGTCAGAGGGGAACTGGCACCCACATTGAGTCTGGTTTCTCCAAAGATTATTTCTCTCCATTAACCAACATCTTATGGAGTTTTGTGTTCTTTGCCACAGTCGCCTTCAGCTTGCTCACTGGGGGTCTAAATATAAATATAATTATTTCCTATTATTTATTTTAAGACACAATTTACAATCATGTCTTTTTTTTTTATTGCACTATTATGACTCAAAGACATTACTATATTACAGCTTTTTCTGTTAATGCATGATTTTCTGTAAAGCTGCTTTGAAATGATATACAAATAAAAATGACTTGACAACAGCCGTTTCTGCACTTCCTCTGCTACTTTCCATTTTTTCTTCTCTTCCTTTGCCTTGATCTTCTTCTCCGCCCAGTTAAGAAGAACAAGTGGTCCCTTATCTTTGTTCCGAGACTTCTCCTTTTCTTTTAGATGTTGTTGTGTCTCTCCAGACCATCAGGAGAGCCTACATCGAACAACCAGATCATTTGATTCTCCATATCCTTTGCATTTTGAGAGTTGAGGTCTGTTGGTGTGGAGTCTCTAGAGTCATTTTGTTGTTGTGGAGCTCTGGTTTGGACCGCCACCGCCTGACTCTCAGGCACTGGCTCCTGCACATTTCCTTCTCCATCCATCCAAAGATCCTTTCACGATTCACCCTATCCTTCTGCCATTGCTGGTGTTTGGCCTCCTCAATCTCACTAGGAGAGAACGTCCTCCCGGTGTACCCCACATTCTCGCTCTCTTCAACGTCACAGTCCAGTAAGATGAGTTCTGCAACTGGGCCATACACGGATGAAGGCTGGCTGTGGCTTCACCTCAGCTGGAATTTGGTTGAGAAGATCTACTAGTGATCCAAGGGATGGAGATGGTATCAGGGATATTACCTCATCAGGTGCCGGAGATGGGTTATATATATATATATATATATAGGTCAACATGGGTCAATTATGTGACGCTCCTATATATATATATGCTCCTTTACTCCGATCAGCAATAACATTAAAACCACCCACCCAATATTGTGTAGGTCCCCCTTGTGCCGCCAAAACAGCACCAACTCGCATCTCAGAATAGCATGCTGAGATGATATTCTTCTCACTACAATTGTACAGAGTGGTTATCTGAGTTACCGTAGACTTTGTCAGTTTGAACCAGTTTGGCCATTCTCTGTTGACCTCTCTCATCAACAAGGTGTTTCCATCCACAGAACTGCCGCTCACTGGATGTTTTTTGTTTTTGGCACCATTCTGAGTAAATTCTAGAGACTGTTGTGTGTGAAAATCCCAGGAGATCAGCAGTTACAGAAATACTCAAACCAGCCCATCTGGCACCAACCTACTTAAATGAGCTTCTGTCACGCTATATTCCATCACAAAACAATGTTCGGGATGCAGACACACTCACTCAGTTTAAGTCTAGACTAAAGACTCATCTATTTAGCCAGGCATACACCTAATTTATCCTTCAACTCACAATTAGGCTGCTTTAGTTAGGTCTGCCGGAACCAGAAACATCCATCATGATCTTTAACTCTGCATAAAATTGAATGACATCTACGCTGATATTATTCTATTTGTTTCCCTGTCTCAACCTCGAGACTCCTATCCCGAGATCACCAGAACTGGCCAGATCCAGCTCCGTTCCTGCTTGGTATCGGACTCCACTGCTACGTGTCACTGAGTGATGATGACTAACTGCAGCCGGCGCCAGCCAGACATCACTATTATGATGAACTTCAGAGGATGAACTGATGCCAACTCCAACCATAAGACATGGGATACTTCATATGCCACTGACTGAACCTTGGACTTAGGATGGACCTCACCCAACCTCACCGAAATGACCTGCCGGTTGAACTGCGATGCACCCAACTGATCTCGGCCTGCATCACCTTGGTCTAATGATGGACTACACTCTTAAAATGGAATATATAGACTATCAATTAATTGCCAACAAAAGCCTTCACCAGCCAACTAACAAATGACAACGCATCTATATGAACTTCTGCAGTTAATCCAGGATGAACTTCAAAGACATTAGTCATTAATCTTACAGTTCAAACAAAATCTTTTGTTTAAACACTGACCCTTAACACTTACTTAGTTTACTCATTTTAAACCATGACTTGCACTATACATAAGTAATATTGTCATTATATTCATGATGTTAGTCAGAGGGGAACTGACCCCCACAGTGAGTCTGGTTTCTCTCAAGGTTATTTTTCTCCATTAACCAACATATTATGAAGTTTTGTGTTTCTTCCCACAGTCGCCTTCAGCTTGCTCACTGGGGTTATAAATACAATTATTATTTAATTATTAAATTTTTATGCACGATTTACAATCATATATTTAATCAAACTACACAATGATCATTCTAAGACTTTATAGATATTACAGTTTCATTTTTTGTTTTTTTGTTAATGCCTGATCTTCAGTAAAGCTGCTTTGAAACGATGTGTGTTGTGAAAAGTGCTATACAAATAAAAATGTCTTGACTTGACTAGACTTCGCTGATTGGTTACATCCGTCTTGACTCCGCCCAACCAGGAAGAAGCGTCCGTTCTGATGACGTCGAGTGTTGTTGGTCATGATGGCGTCTCTCACAGAACAGTCTCACTCAGATCTCACTGAGAAAGAAACTCGAGAGAAACTGTCTCACTGGGACCAGCGAGCTGATCCAATAGCGCCGTTAACCGATAAACAGACGGACTCGATTCTTGAGATCCGCGGCGCCGCTGAAGTGACTCCGATTCCAGCTGAAGTAAGCGAAGTGAAGCTGTAGTCAGGTGACGTCAGTGGGCAACGCCACGTAGTTGTCTAATATGCAAATTAGTAGTTCACTCAAAAGTTAAAATTCTGTTATTATTTACTCGTTCCAAACTAATATGACTTTCTTTCTTCTCTGGAACATAACAGGAGATGTTTGGCAGAATGCTACGAGTCTGACAGCTTCAGTCACCATTCACTTCTTTTGCATCTTTGCTCCGTACAATGAAAGTGAATGGTGACTGAGGCTAACATTCTGCATACTAACAGCCATCAGAAACAGAACAGGACATTTCTACTATTTAATACATAATTGTATGTCCCCATCATATATGTCTTAACCCCTGTGTGACCTTTGGGACATTTTTGTCTTTTTCATTTTAGTTTTTTAGATAATTTTGGCTGTGTTAATGCCAACGGCCTGTATTTTGGGGGGAATTTTGATATTTCAACCTCAGTTCCTATAATACATCTAGAAATGTTTTCTCAATACACACATACAAAACACACTCTGACATCCATACCAACACACACACATAATTTTATCTGCATCATTTATTCAATTGTCCTGCAGTGCTCTATAATACAGCAAACAGAAAATAGGGGAAAAGCATGTATTTACTCCATAGGCTAAACTTGAGAAAAATTGCGCATCTGGTGGAAAAATTAACAAGTAATATTTTGAAGCCAGGGCTCTGGAATGAAAGCATAATATCATTAGAATTCATGATTTTATGCTTTAATGGCACTGGGATCAAATATTGCAGTTTTAATGGGTTTCAATGGGGACATTTTTGTCCTGAAGGTCCTGAGTGTAACTATTTTGTGTACACAGTGTATTATAGATGTATTATAGGAACTGAGCTTGAAATATCAAAACCAAAATACAAAAATGCACACCTTTGGCAAAATTTATGCCATTGGCATTAACAGCCAAAATGATTGAAAAAACAAAAATGAAAAAGACTCGCTGGAGTCGCGAGTTTGAATCCAGGGCGTGCTGAGTGACTCCAGCCAGGTCTCCTAAGCAACCAAATTGGCCCGGTTGCTAGGGAGGGTAGAGTCACATGGGGTAACCTCCTCGTGGTCGTGATTAGTGGTTCTCGCTCTCAGTGGGGCGTGTGGTAAGTTGTGTGTGGATCGTGGAGAGTAGCATGAGCCTCCACATGCTGCAAGTCTCCGCGGTGTCATGCACAACGAGTCACGTGATAAGATGCACGGATTGACGGTCTCAGAAGCGGAGGCAACTGAGACTTGTCCTCCACCACCCGGATTGAGGCGAGTAACCGCGCCACCACGAGGAACTACTAAGTAGTGGGATTCGGGCATTCCAAATTGGGAGAAAAGTGGATAAAAATAAATAAATGAAAAAGACAAAAATGTCCCGAAGGTTGTACAAGGGTTAATAACAGTCCCTAAAACGATTAACAACATCATAATGTCTAAAAAGATAATGCTAATATCAGCTAATACTTTATACTCTTTAAACACTATTACTTCAGGAGCGCATGTTTTCACAAAGACAGTTTTGATATGTTATATATTTCATGATCATTACTCTAAATGTTTCAATACATGTTTTTTGAAATGTTTAAATATTTGGTACAAATTTTATATCGTTATAGGGCATGATAGTGCAAGCGAGGGCATGCAAAGAAAGAAGTGACTATGGAAACATGCCCCGTCAGCACATGCATTTTATCTTGAGAATAATAATAAAACGTATTCCTCATAAATCCTGTTAAAATTATATTTATATACAAACTATTCATCTGTTGAATATGTAGGCTATAAATAGCTTAATTTGGTAAATATTTAAATATAGAGCATTGTAACGAAGCCAAGTGTCGGACATTTCAAAATAAGAGTCCCCTGTGTGTTTTGGCCGTGTTTACAGGTAAAAGTCCCACATCTTAGTTTTTCTGAAAGGCTAAGAATTTTTTAATAATCTTTAATTGAATTTAAAAACTATCAGCCGATTAATTGGTAATCGGCCACTTCCACCACCTTAGTTATAGGTATGTGCAAAACCCGCTATAGGTCGACCTCTAGTCACAATGCAAAAACAAACTAACTGTCCTAAACGTAGGCTTCATTTTCTTTATGCAAAATATAGTTTTCCTGTTTTTTATTTATTTATTTTTTATTTATTTAGGATTAAATATGACCAGGACTTTTTTGCTCCAAACCTGTATGCTGTTACTTTTTCCATGGAAGACAAAAGTAGCTATTTGGTGCTTTTTATCATGTTTTTCGGTCTATTTTGGAGCTAAATCTGTCGTTTCTCCTTTTGTGTTCCACTTTCTGCTCTGTAAATGTGTCTTCAGCTCCCTATTGAAGACATCTGCAGTCTGACGTCTCGATCCCTGCGCTCATCTTTCACTACAACTCTGCCAGCGTCCACAGAGGGTGTTCTTCTGGAGGGATTTCAAATGCTGGATTTGGAGAATGAAAGAATAGAGACGGCTCAACAGGTGTGACATCACAGATTGAAATGGAAACATTTGTCTGGTTGAGGTCATTGAAAGCTGGACTCTGTTTTAATCATTTATTTGGAAATACAGTTCAGTTCCAAAAGAATGAACTCAACCAGACATTCCTCAAAGGTCTTGAATAAATGAAAACTTTCTCAGGGTCTCTATCAAGTTTTTGTTGTTTCATTGGATCATCATGTGACTAATGACATCATCATCTGTGTGGCAGTTCTTTTCCTGGTTCTCAAAGCTTCAGACTCGGATGGATCAAGATGAAGTTGCGAAATACAGGTGTGTGTTTATCTCTGTGTGGATTGATAGATATACTGATAGTCATATTTATTAGTGGCGTTTGCTATGTCAAGCATCAATGTGTTTTTCCTCATAGTTAATCCTTTTGACATTTAATCATGTGCAGGATAGTTATCAACAATTATATTTAAAGTGCAAATTTTTGATATCAGTAATTACATTGCAATAATAAAAGCGTTAATTCTTGATATGCAAAATTGTCATTATTCACAGATATACCCATTCTTACTATCAAAAATGGAATTTCAACTAGTAAAAGACATATATATATATATATATATATATATTGTGTCTGCAACTGCATTTTCACTAGTAGAATTTCACAACAATCTGTCATTCACTCCTGTTCAAAATGCAGGTATCTATAATGAATTTCTTGCTTATTGAAATTTATCATTGTTTTTCTACAATTAAATATTATTTATTCATCATTTATTCAATTGTCCTGCAGTGCTCTATAACACAGAAAACAGGAAAAAAGCATGTATTTGCTCCATAGGCTAAACATTTTACTTGTGCAAATATCCATTTCTGATATCAACAATTTAATGACAACTAGTCAAAATGAAAATTTTTGATAACTCTAATTTGGTTTTCACTCATTGCTATGTTAATTCCAGATATCTGTGATGTGATTGTAGCTAGTAAGAACACCTTTTAACTTTAATTACACTCTAATTGAATGATATCTGAAATTTCCATCCATATCTAAAATATACCAAATCTAATATGTTGAAATACATTTACAGATATTTTTTTTTTTGCATTTTTACTTGTTGAAATACATTTGTAGATATCAAAAATTTACATTTGTACTAGCTGAAATACATTTACAAATAATTTTTTTGCATTTTTACTTGCTGAAATACATTTACAGATGTGAAAAATTAGCATTTTTACTAGTTGAAATACATTTACAGATATCAAAATTAGCATTTTTACTAGTTGAAATACATTTACAGATATCAAAACTAGTATTTTTACTAGTTGAAATACATTTGTAGATATCAAAAATTAGCATTTTTACTAGCTGAAATTTACAGATATCAAAAATTATCATTTTTACTAGTTGAAATACATTTAAAGATATCAAAAATTAGCATTTTTACTAGTTGAAATACATTTACAGATTTCAAAAATTATCATTTTTACTAGTTGAAATACATTTACAGATATCAAAAATTAGCGTTTTTACTAGTTGAAATACATTTACAGATATCAAAAATGTGCATTTTTACTAGTTGAAATACATTTACAGATATCAAAAATTATAATTTTTACTAGTTGAAATACATTTACAGATATCAAAAATTATCATTTTTACTAGTTTAAATACATTTACAGATATCAAAAATTTGCATTTTTACTAGTTGAAATACATTTACAGATTTCAAAAATTTGCATTTTTACTAGCTGAAATACATTTACAGATTTCAAAAATTTGCATTTTTACTAGTTGAAATACATTTACAGATATCAAAATTAGCATTTTTACTAGTTGAAATACATTTACAGATATCAAAAATTTGCATTTTTACTAGTTGAAATACATTTACAGATATCAAAATTAGCATTTTTACTAGTTGAAATACATTTGTAGATATCAAAAATTAGCATTTTTACTAGCTGAAATACATTTGTAGATATCAAAAATTAGCATTTTTACTAGCTGAAATACATTTACAGATTTCAAAAATTCAATTGTTGATATCAGAAATGGACATTTGACTAGATATCAAAATTAGTATTTTTACTAGTTGAAATACATTTACAGATATCAAAATTAGCATTTTTACTAGTAGCAGTACGTTTACAGATTTCAGAAATTATCATTGTTACTAGCTGAGCATACATTTACAGCTATCAAAAATTTGCATTTTTACTAGCTGAAATACATTTACAGATATCAAAAATTATCATTTTTACTAGTTGAAATACATTTACAGATATCAAAAATTAGCATTTTTACTAGTTGAAATACATTTACAGATATCAAAAATTAGCATTTTTACTAGTTGAAATACATTTACAGATTTCAAAAATTTGCATTTTTACTAGTTGAAATACATTTACAGATATCAAAAATTAGCATTTTTACTAGTTGAAATACATTTACAGATATCAAAAATTAGCATTTTTACTAGTTGAAATACATTTACAGATATCAAAATTAGCATTTTTACTAGTTGAAATACATTTACAGATGTCACAAATTGCAGCATTTTTACTAGTTGAAATACATGTTACAGATATCAAAGATTAGCATTTTTACTAGCTGAAATACATTTACAGATTTCAAAAATGTGCATTTTTACTAGTTGAAATGTCCATTTACTGATATCAACAATTAGCATGTCTAGCTAGTTGAAATACATATTACAGATTTCTGTAATGTGCATGCCTTTTACTAGTTGAAATACATTTACAGATATAAAAAAGTCACCGAGATCTATAATTAATTTCCACATATCTGATATACCAAATCTAACATTTTGAAATGCATTTATGGATATATAAAAATGTGCATTTTTACTGGTTATAATTCAGTTTTTGACATCATGAATGGATATGTGTACTTGTAACAATGTAATTATTTAATTTATATATATGATTTTTACTAGTTCAAAGGTCATATGTGTATATGGAATTTCAACAAGGAAGAAGTTAATTATAGATGTCTTTATTTGCGTTTTGAACAGGAGTGAATGACAGATCATTGTAAAATTTTACTAGTGAAAATGCAAATTCATATCCTATATCTGTAAGGTATGTCTTGGTACAGCAGCATCACCTGTCAGATTTTTAGACCTTGTACAATTAGTCATCAGCGCCAGCTAAAATGATTTATGTGAGCATTGTTTGTATATGTTTATAGCAATAGCCCTAATGAACATCTAATACTTTCTGATCCACTTTAATGACTGATGTTTTACCAAAGGAATTGTATTTTGTGCCACAGGAAGTCTCGAGATGTGCTGAACGGCTATCAGGAGCAGTGTGACGCCATTCTGACTGATGTCAACACAGCTCTGCAGCACTTGGACTCTCTACAGAAGCAATATCTCTTTGTATCCACAAAAACAGGAACGCTCCATGAAGCCTGCGAACAGCTGCTGAAGGAGCAGGTCTGTGTGTGGCCTTTGACCTCACTCACACAGCTCAAATGTTTGTGACTGGCCGCTCATCCATACAATGATTTTATAACGTGTGCATCATATTTACGCTATATAAGTTAGGTGTGCAGGTGCTTCATTCAACGGAGCAGCATCCTCGGGTTTATAGCTGATTTAAAAATTTGTGATACTTCCAATGCTTTAATCTTTTCCAGCACAGTCGGAAAAGATTAAACAAAAAACAAACATAGCACAACAAATAGAACAGTCAGTAACGTTTGTTCAGTGAATGTTTACATTTGAAAAACAACGCAGAAAGACAACATGCATTCAGTGTGAAGCGCCGCTTATAATTACGACAATTGCTGTAATGAATGATAACGACCACGTCATTTGCAGTATTTCATGGGATGATTATTTTAATTATCTAAAAATAATGTAATACACAGTCTTGTAACTTTTGTTTGTAATGTTGGGATTCATCACGAAGCTGGTTGGTTTGGTTCATAGTTTCAAACTTTTTAATCAAGAATATTTTGAAATGCCGTAAATCAGTTGCTGCAAATCACCGTCAGTCTAAACTCTGTATAGGGGCGCTATATCGCGAAAAAGGTTTACGCTTAAAACATTAAAGTTTCCATATACATAAGTCAGGCATATGAGGTATCATTTGAAAGCTTATAATCTGAACTTTTCAGAGATAACATCACTTCTGCATTTATGTTACTTAAAATAACAAAATAAGGCCTCAAAACATTTGCTTTGAAAATGAGCGCCCCCCAGAGGTAATGGGGTAGAAATATTTATATAAAATAAAAGTCCTTCACATAGCACATGACAAGTCATATATCAAATGAAAGCTCTCATTCGCAGGAATGTGACTCTATAGTTAATTTTTTTTGTCCTAATACCACAGTTCAAAAGATTGTCAAAAGATTCACAAAGTGAAATATGATTTCTGTAAGACATCAGACACAATCGTCTCTTTTATGCGGCGATCACTGCTGCTGTAAGCCCCAAATAGCTAAAAACTTTAAATACTTCTAGTCCACTCAGAAGCCGAGATATTCAATGAAACAACAAGGGTGGTGCATGAACTGAAAATTAGTCTGAATGTCTATGGACGAGCACATCTGTCAGGGCTAAAATGCGTTACAGTGCCGCCTACATTTCAGATCCGTATATTGTGATGGAATGTGATAGATAAAACAAATATTTTTCTAGTGCTTTCTGCCATATAGTAGAATAAAATGAGACTTTTCAAAGTGAGGTAGAGTGAACAGAACCAGAATTACATGTTTACAAATTTAGGACCAAAAAAAAAAATAAAAAAAAAAAAATATATATATATATATATATATATATATATATATATATATATATAAACGCATACAATATTTTTATGAATAATTTAAGTTTTTTTTAATTATTGTTATTTGGGGGGTTCTCTGAAAAATTAGACCTTTTTTTTTTTGCAATTAGTCCACAGTATGTGTGAAAGTTGAGCTTTTAAATTTGAGCGTAAAAATTGCGTGCGGCAGCCCAAAAATCCACCAGAATTTAAGGGGTTTTAAGAGTCGTTTCAGTTTGAAGAAATTATTCAAATGAACAGCATTTACATTTAATTTCTGTCTCTCTCTGTCAACAGTCGGAGCTGGTGGATCTTGCTGAGAGCATTCAAGAGAAACTTTCATATTTTAACGAACTAGAAAACATAAATACGGTAATCCTGTGCTACTGTTTCCAAGATGTGTTTTTCATGAGTGATGTAATCTGTTCAATAATGAATTATCTATCCGTTTTATCCCTTTTTGCAGAAACTGAACTCGCCAACATTATCTGTGAACAGTGAGGGATTTATACCAATGCTTTCCAGACTAGATGAATGCATAGAATATGTTTCATCACATGTAAGCAAATGTTTGTCGTATCAAAGCTTGTTTTTGCAATATTCTGCTATATTACTCTGGATATTTTTCAATCAGATGAACCATTATTAACCAAACCAAAAAGCCAAGTAGATTTAAATTGTTTACTGCAAGAATAAATGAAAAATAATCAAGGCTTGTTTTCCATTTTTCATTAAACACAAGGAAGAACTATATTCATCTTATCATTTATATGCACCAATATAACAAATCATAGGAAGAGAGCAATATTTAACTTTTTTTTTTTTTTTTTACTAAAACATTTTAACCTCTTACGATTACAAAATAAAAGTCCCTGTATCATCTAGTCATCTAATATATATGTGGTACCATTTGAAAGCTTAGAATCTGATGTTTTCACAGAACTTCAACGCTTTCGCATTTATGTTACATAAAATACAAGATAAGACCTGAAAGTCTACGTGTCGCAAATGAGCGCCACCTTTTGGTAATGATGTAGAAATATAAATATGAAAGTGTTTCATATACCACATAAATAGACATGTCATATATCAAATGAAAGCTTTCATTTTCAGGAATGTAACCATGTAGATTATTTTGTTGTCATAACACCACAGTTTGAATGTTTATCAAAAGACTCACAAAGTGAAATATGATTACTGTAAGACAATAAAGACAAGCGTCTCATATCTGCCCTTATCACTGCTTCTGTAAGCCCCAAATAGCCTCAGACTCTATATCAACTCTTACCTTAGGTTGTTTTCTTTCAAATGAGCCATTGTTTACTTGTCTGTGAGCTTGTTTGGGTAAATAATCTAATGTTGTGTCTCAGAAGTTCAGAACAAAATATGCAATTCAGTAGAAAAAGCAAAATATGTTCTCAGCTATTGATGATCAAATGTCTCAGCTTTCCAACGGCACCAAGTCAAGCTTCTAGACAACTCCGAAGGCGAGATATTCGACGAAACAGTGAGGAAGGTCTATGTGCTCCAAGTTAGCTCCAAGTAGAGCTAAATATATAAATATATATTTTCTTAAAATGTGGGACACACTCTTTACACTTTAACGTGTTCACTTGGCTTTCTGATGTCATGACGTCACGTCCTGATGATGATGTGTCTAATAAGTTGATAAAATATCCTCATTCTTAATTATGTTTTCTTTCAGCCCAATTTCAAAGACTACCCCATCTGTCTCACCAAATTCAAGCAGTGTCTGTCCAAAGCGATGCATCTAATCAAGATTCACATTGTTAACACTATGCAGAACCTCACCGGACAGCTCACTAAACGAGTAAGTCTTGCACATTATTAGATTGCAGCGATTTGTATAATATGCATTCTTCATTTATTGAATATCATCCGTTTAGGACCCGATGGGTGTTCCGAATGCAGATAATGCTTTCACGCTGTACTATGTGAAGTTCAGAGCAGCGGCACCTAAAGTTCGAGTAAGTGTTGTGCACAAACACTCATTTGACACCAGCTCTCTTTACTGGTTTTACGCTGATTTAAATTCTATTAGTATAACATGCAATTAATTTAAGTTAATTTTCAATTAATCTTTTATGTTTCAGAGGCTGATTGAGCAAGTTGAACAGCGATCTGAAAAAATTCCTGAGTGAGTGATAATGTTTTGATTTCTCTTTTGATGTTTCTCATTTTTATATCAACACTTCAAATGCAAACTGTCACGTAATGAGTTTTAACTTCACATGTTAGCTTTGCCTGATAATCAAATGTTAAAGGAATAGTTCACCCAACAATCAAAAGTCTCTCTTAATTGACTCATCCTCAGCTCCAAACTGTTTTCTCAAACCCATTTGACTTTTTGAGAAAAGCTTGTTCACTGTGGCATGCACTCATACCAGAACTTGCTTAGTTTACCACTAAAAATACTGTTTCTACTGTAAACGAGCTTCTCTTGTGGTGCTCATGAACGCACAATGGATGTCAAGATTCTCACTGGAAAGTGCCTACAATTTTTGTGGTGTTGCTTCAGAAGACTTATAACTTCTGGAAATGATGTAATGAGTAACTTTGACTACTTTTATGATACTTCTTGCTCAAATTTTTAATTTTTTTGTTTTCTCCCAATTTGGAATGCCCAATTCCCACTACTTAGTAGGTCCTCATGGTGGCGTAGTTACTCACCTAAATCCGGGTGGCGGAGGACAAGTCTCAGTTGCCTCCGCTTCTGAGACCGTCAATCCGTGCATCTTATCACGTGACTCGTTGTGCATGACACCGCGGAGACTCACAGCATGTGGAGGCTCATGCTACTCTCCGCAATCCACGCACAGCTTACCACACGCCCCATTGAGAGCGAGAACCACTAATTGTGACCACGAGGAGGTTACCCCATGTGACTCTACCCTTCCTAGCAACCGGGCCAATTTGATTGCTTAGGAGACCTGTCACTCAGCACACCCTGGATTCGAACTTGCGACTCCAGGGTTGATAGTCAGTGTCAATACTCGCTGAGCTACCCAGGCCCCCTTTTTGCTATCTCAAACTCATATGATTTTCTTTCTTCTGCGGAACACAAAAGATATTTTCATGGAGATCTGATTTGAATATGTCCATACAATGCAAGTCAATGGGGTCCAACACTTTCAGGCTCCAAAAAGGACATAAAGGCAGCATAAAGGTAATCCATACTAGGGGTCGACCGATAGTGGATTTTACAGATACCAATAAGTAAGGTGGTGGAAAAGGCCGATAACCGATTAATCGGCCAATAGTTTTTAGATTTATAGATTTGTAGAATCTTAAAAAATGTTTAGTCTTTCCTTACTATGACAGGCAAAGACATAAAAAGAGCCCAAAATAAATAAAAACCCATATGCAGTTTATTGTTCAACCAAAATCCTAAAAGATTTGCATAATGTGGAACTTAACTGTAAACAAGCCCAAAACACACAAGGGACTCTTATTATGAAATTGCAGAGACTTGGTTCTATCACAATGCTCTATAAGTAAATATTTACCAAATTGAGCTTTTTAAAGCCGATACACCAATTTTTCTTGGTGCCAGATGGGCTGGTTTGAGTATTTCTGTAACTGCTGATCTCCTGGGATTTTCACACACACCAGTCTCTGGAGTTTACTCAGAATGGTGCCAAAAACAAAAAACATCCAGTGAGCGGCAGTTCTGTGGACGGAAACACCTTATTGATGAGAGAGGTCAACAGAGAATGACCAGACTGGTTTGAACTGACAAAGTCTACGGTAACTCGGATAACCGCTCTGTACAATTGTGCTGAGAAGAATATAATCTCTGAATGCTATTCTGAGATGCGGGTTGGCGCTGTTTTGGTGGCATGAGGGGGACCTACACAATATTAGGCAGGTGCTTTTAATGTTTGAGCTGATCGGTGTATATTCACCAGCTGAGGTTTAATGAAGAATAACGTTTAATATTATTCACAAGATATGACTTTGGAGACACAGTGTATGTGCTGATGGGGCACGTTTCCATTGTCACATTTTTCTTTGCATGTCCTCGCTTTAATTTAAAACACTTGCTTATCTAAACAAAATAACAAAATATGCATTGAAGTAAGGATAAAAAAAAATAAAAAAGAATATTGTCAATGGTGAAATATTTAGATACAGCAAATCCCCAAGTGATTGTTAATAACGAATAATAATAATTTAAAAAAAGCAACCAAAAAGCAACTAACGGTTATAACCAATAGTTGCTTTTTGTTAAATTCGTGATTAACAATCACATGGGGATTTGAATATTGTCAGTGGTGAAAGATTTGGAGACAGCAAATCCCTACATGATCATGAATGTGCAAGGCAGCAGCGTTCTCGCCTTTCACCGCAGTGAAGCTGACGCCGTTGAACCTGGGCGGATGCCTGACGAACTGAATCGCATAGCCAAGTCGCACAGTCCTGATCAGCCAACACGACGGGTTGACCAAGGGAACAACCGTGTCGGACGTACCGGCGGGCAGGGCCTCGCGACAGGGCGGAGCCTGAGGTGCCACTTCTGGCTGTGGCAAGTCTAAGGACATCAAAGCACTTACCTGGCTCCTTCTGACTACCCCTACTACGGGGGAGGAAGAAGTGCGTCCTCGTGACCTGTGGAGACCATCACATTGGGAGCAGACTTGTGCCACAGCTGGGCGCGCAGTAAAAAGTGCCTGAAACGACCGCGTAAGCTCCTCATGCACTTCCGGGAAGAAAGGAACGGGGGCGGAGCGTGGCCATGAGCGGTACAACGTAGCCATGGTCATGTTCTCGCAATGAGTACATGAACCATCCACGAACGATGTCTCCACGTGGGAAGCACCCAAACACGAGATACAGCGATCGTGGCCGTCAGAAGTGGAGAGATAGCGACTGCAACCAGGAAAGATACACAAACGAAAAGACATCTTGAAAAAGACACTTTCGTGAGTGCCACTCTTTTAGTTGGAAATATTCTCTTTTAGAGAGAAAATATGCTCTTTTTTTTTTTCGCTGTTGAAGCGCCCTGGGATGTACTCTGCACAACGCTGGTGCAAGAGGGGGAGAACCACTGTAATGCGCTGTAAGACCAACAGCTCGTGAGAGCAAGAGAGATGAATGGACCAGTAGTAGTTCAGCTTGAATGAACACAACCACTTGGCTCCGAAGAAGAAATCTGAATGAGTGGTTGCATTCCAGCTCCTTTTATACCCGTATGTCCGGTGGAGTGGCACGCAAATTCCACTTGCCAATTCTCATTGGCCTTTTCTCAAAGATCAGAGATGTCTAGGGCTCCCAGGAGCGACCCCTAGTGTCACTACATCGACACAGCGTCAAGTGAGTGACAGAAGGGGAACCAATTGTTCCAAAAAACAACTATCGGCACTGATTAATCGGTAAAACCGATATATCTGTCTACGACTCGAGTGGTTTAGTCCACGTCTTCTGAACAGATATGATCTGTTTTAGGTGAGAAACGGGCCAAAGTTTAACTCCTTTTGCACTATAAATCTTGCTGTTCAGCGCAAGGAAGTGTAATCAAGCTTCAAATCATGATCACGCTAAAATTTATAGTGAAAAAGGAGTTACATTTTGTTCTGTTTCTCACACAAAACTGATCGTATCGCTTCAGAAGACATGGATGAAACCACTTGAGTCATATGGATTACCTTTATGCTCCCTTTATTTGCTTTTTGAATGCATTGGACCCCATTGACTTGCATTGTTTGAATATAAACGCTTCATATCTCCATCAAAATATCTTTGTGTTCTGCATAAGAAAGCAAGTCATATGGGTTTGGAACAACATGGGGGTTAGTAAATGATTTTTGAGTTAACTATCCCATTGGTGCATCTCTTGTAGGTATCAGCAGTTGTTGGATGAGATTCACCAGTGTTATCTGGACCAGAGAGAAGTTCTGCTCAGTCCCAGTATAAACTCCACCATCACAGATCTCACCAGCCAGAACAACAAGGATCACTGCACTTTGGTGAGCCGATCACGCTCTTCGATCCCTGATCATTTCAGTCTGATCTGAACAGTTTGAGCTGCACATTTCAGCACAGATTGGTTTATGAATCTGCCACAATGTAATGCAGCTTTAGTGCAGTTATAAACTATATACTAGACAGCAAACCCACAGCTCGTGTGTGAACACATCACGAAGTGCTGTTATTCATTCACATGTAATGAGGGCGTTAATGTGAATGTCTTAAAGGTACAGCAGCAAAACAAATTGCCTGTCTTCTTCTAAGGTTCAGAGAGAGGGTCATAAAAGCTTAATTATGACTGGCACTATTAGAGGACAGTATAACAGTATAAGGACGGGCAAGGAGGAGGCGGGAAATGGCTGAAGAGTAAACATAAACTTTAATGATTTAAATGAACTTAAAACAACATAAAACATAAGGACACAGACACACATGCAACGCGGCCACGTGCGTCTCTCTCTCTCTCGAACCGGCGTCTCCAGTTGCCCCTTATCTCACTCCATCATGCCCCGGCCACGTCTTCCTCCTCGTCACAAGGACCTCAGATGAAAAAGTAATTAAACGTAAGAAAAATATGTCACAACCCCTTTAAAAACTGCATTTACAGTCTTGTTATCAGTGTAACTTTTCTTATCATAACTGTCCATCAACTACTCACACTTATTGTGTTTTTATTTTTATTATAATGTTCAGCTAAAGTTTAAAGTTCTTGTAACAGGTGCGCAGTGGCTGTTCGTTCATGGTCCATGTTTGTCAAGATGAGCATCAGCTTTTCAGTGAGTTCTTCTCCAAACCCACATCTAAACTGGAGTGAGTACCACTAACATGTCTCCATAAGTTGATAGAATCATGTATTTATTTATTACAGTAATAGTAATTATTAAGGGTAGAAATAGAATTGATGTTGCTCTGCTGTCTCTGTTGCAGCGAGCTCCTGGAGAAACTGTGTTTGTCACTGTATGACGTTCTGAGACCACTGATCATCCATGTCGTTCATCTGGAGACACTCTCTGAACTCTGTGGAATCCTGAAGAACGAGATGCTGGAAGATCACGTTCAAAACAACGGTACTGAACCCTCTTAAGATTTTAGGAGTGAATGCACTTAACTGCATAGATAGGATGCTCCCTTGCTCCCTATATAGTGAATGACTTAACCTCCAGTGTGCTGTCTGTCTACACTGGTCTCAGAACAGTTTGAAATGCATCTTATTTTCATCATAACTCCATATAAAGCCTCTGAAAGACACATTTATCAGTTTTTGGATGAACCCATTGATTCTCAGTGTGATAATGCACAGTAAATACAGGAATGCATTTATTAATGTTAATGAATAGAACCGTATTATACAGTGATAACAAAATAAAATATAACAAAATGTGTATTAAAATGAAGCGGAAAAGCTCACAGATGTCTTCATGTTGAAAGTTATTTAAAATAACTAACATTAACATTTTTCTACTTTTGAGGTAATAATGTCCCAAAATCCACGTATGTGGACATCATGTTTATCAGCGCACTGACGCGCGAAAAATGTACATATTTTTTTAAGCAGCATATCAAATGAAACTAGAGACTCTACTCTTTACAACCAAACCAATTTCAATGAAAAAAACTTGAAGAGGTTTCTTACCAGAGGCACTTTTGTTGGCGCTGCGTCCTTAGGACCGCTTCAAGGAAATCGACGGCATGTTGTTGTGTCACGTGACTCGGTGCGCCAGAAGTTTGACCCTTTAAATGACAGTCTAGAGTCTTGTGAACAGTATTCAGTCATTTTTTATTCATTTAAATTATGTTGCGTATAGCAAAGCCAAAGTGCAATGTCCACGCATGTGGACGCGGGGTCGCATGAAGTTATAAGAACAAACATCTTGAAGATGCAGCGAGGAACACAGAAAGACTAGCTATTCAGAATTTCAATACGTATATTTGTTTCCTGTTGCAGTGCTGCAGCTGGCCGCGTTTGATGCAGTCGTGAAGCAGATGTTGGAGGATGTTCAGGAGCGTTTGGTGTACAGAACACACATATACATCCAGACTGACATCACTGGATACAACCCTGCACCAGGAGACCTTGCCTACCCCGACAAACTGGAGATGATGGAGGTGAGGAAATATTCATTAACCTCTTCAACTCTGCAGACCCCATAACAGGTCTGTGGGCGGGGCCAGGTGCGTTTAATAAGTTTATGATTAAAAAATAAAAGTCCCTGGTTACACAAGTCACTCATGTGTGGCACAATTTGAAAACTTAAAATCTGAACTTTCATAGAATACCATCATTTTTGCATGAAAAGCCTTTGTGTCGCAAATGAGCGCCACCATTTGGTAATGATGTCATATATCAAATGAAAGCTCTCATTCTCATGAATGTGATTATGAAGTTTATTTATTGTCTTAACACCACAGTTTGAATGTTTGTCAAAAGAATCACATAGTGAAATATGATCTCTGTAAGACTATAAAGACAAACATCTCATATCTGCCCCCAAATAGCCACAAACTCTATATCAGCTCTTACCTTAGGTTGTTTTCTTTAAAATGAGCCATTGTTTACTTGTCTGTGAGCTTGTTTGGGTAAATAATCTAATGTTGTGTCTCAGAAGTTCAGAACAAAATATGCAATTCAGTAGAAATTGAATAATACACAAATCATCTGCAAAATATGTTCTCAACTATTGAGAATAAAATGTTATACAGCCTCACAAACTGAGGATCTCAGCTGTCCAACGACACACAGAATGAGCTTTTACACGACCCCGAAGGCAAGATATTCGCCGAAACAGTGAGGATGGTCTATGCGCTCTAAATATACTGTACACTTGTTGTCTGTGGACAAGCTCATGTGTGAGTGCTCAGCTGCTTTAGAGCGCCACCTACATTTCAGAGCTGTATATTGTGATGGAAGGTGATAGAGGAAAAATTATTTTTCCTAATACTTGCTTCCATCTAGTGGAAATAAATAAGACTTTTTGCAGGGAAATAGAGACACAGGAAAACAAACAGTTATTATTTAAAAAAGTTATGCCCATCATCAGCCGTTTAATTTGTTGTAGAAAATCGCTCAGAGTCTGAAAGAGGAGCAGATGAAGTTGACGTCCAACAGCTCTTTCTCTGACGTACAGCTGGAAGAATCGGACAATAGAAAAATCAGCCCAGGTGTGTGTAATTACCTGCACTCAATATATGCTCTCTTGTACTGAGCCGCAGCGTCACACATTGCCTGTGTGTTTTAATTCCTGTAGATCCTCGATTACAGAGCAGTGTTTCTCCAGCAGATCTGCACGGCATGTGGTACCCAACTGTCAGACGCACGCTAGTGTGCTTGTCCAAACTCTACCGCTGTATAGACGTGAGTATTACGGCACATCATCGTAAATGATTCACCGCTGTTTCCTGCCTGTTCACAATGGACAAAAATCTGTGCATGAATATTGCTTTCCAAATTATGAATGCAAAAAGACCACCAAACTGTATATTTCCATTAGCATTGTATTCATAATATTCATTGTTAGTCTGAACAATGTCTTTGTCCTGTAGAGGGCAGTGTTTCAGGGTCTGTCTCAGGAAGCGCTCTCTGCCTGCATCCAGTCGCTTCTCAAAGCCTCTGATGTCATTCAAAAGAACAAGGTAAATGCCTTCTGTACACCCATACTGTATACAAGCACAGTATAGTGACATTATCACTTATGCACTTCATGAAAAATGAGAAGTTGATTCTTTGTTAGCTGATATACATCACGCACATCAAAGACAAATGCAAAGGTATATCAAAGAATTAATTATTATTGATCCTTCATTGTTCTGACAAGCTTTACAGTGAATTTCATAGAAATTAATCTGAGATTTTTGTGAACAGCACGTTTTTTCAGTGCATTGCATAAAATCATGCAGATATGGGTCAGATATTGAAATATTTTAAAGATCTGGTCTAAAACATGTGTCAAGTTTGCAGACATTTCTTTGCACCTTGATTACATGAGAGTTTACACAACTTAAAAAAGTTTTCAAACATAAAAAATATATTTTTTATAAATATCATGACATTTTAAGTGAAGAAGGTTTCTCATGGTTACACCAAATATTAGTGTTTTCATTAAAGATTTGTTTTTAAATCTTCACACACAGTCTTGTGGGTCTAAAGAGGTCTTCTTTATGATTTTGTCACATGACAACACAATTTCTACCTACATGTTGGTTACACCACATGACTTTGGTTTGGTGGACAAACAGTTTTCAAATATTGAAAACAACAAAATTGTTTCACTGTTTTTTTTTTTTTTTAAAGAAATAATAAAGATTATTTGAAACTACTACTTATATCAAAATGTCTTTGATAATGAACTCAATAATTGAAAACGTGTTTATTATAGTAGAAGTGTATTCAAGGAAGGGTTTTGTGTAATTTGCATTTGTAATGTATTTTTATATAATTGATTAGACCTGGACAAAAAAAATGGGCGTCACGGCATTGAGTGTGTGAGTGTGTGTGAGTGAGTGAGTGAGTGTGAGTGAGTGTGAGTGAGTGTGAGTGAGTGTGTGTGAGTATGAGTGTGAGTGTGAGTGTGAGTGTGAGTGTGAGTGTGTGTGAGTGTGAGTGTGAGTGTGTGTGTGAGTGTGAGTGTGAGTGTGAGTGTGAGTGTGAGTGAGTGTGAGTGTGAGTGAGTGTGAGTGAGTGTGAGTGTGAGTGTGAGTGTGTGTGAGTGTGAGTGTGTGTGAGTGTGAGTGTGAGTGTGTGTGTGTGTGAGTGTGTGTGTGTGTGAGTGTGTGTGTGTGTGAGTGTGTGTGTGTGCGAGTGAGTGAGTGTGCGCGTGTGTGCGTGTGCGAGTGAGTGTGCGCGTGTGTGCGTGCGAGTGAGTGTGCGCGTGTGCGCGTGTGTGCGAGTGAGTGTGCGAGTGAGTGTGAGTATGAGTGAGTGAGTGTGAGTATGAGTGAGTGTGAGTGAGTGTGAGTGAGTGTGAGTGAGTATGAGTGAGTGTGAGTGAGTATGAGTGAGTGTGAGTATGAGTGAGTATGAGTGAGTGTGAGTGAGTGTGAGTATGAGTGAGTATGAGTGAGTGTGAGTATGAGTGTGTGTGAGTGAGTGGGTGAGTGTGTATGAGTGAGTGTGTGTTGTGTGTGTGTGTGTGTGTGTATATGTGTGAGTGAGTGTGAGTGTGTGTGTGTGTGTATATGAGTGTGTGTGTGTTGTGTGTGTGTGTATATATGTGTGAGTGAGTGTGAGTGAGTGTGTATATGAGTGTGCGTGTGTATATATGAGTGTGCGTGTGTATATATGAGTGTGTGTGTGTGTATATGAGTGTGTGTGTGTGTTGTGTTTGTGTGTATATATGAGTGAGTGTGAGTGAGTGAGTGAGTGAGTGAGTGTGTATATGAGTGTGAGTGAGTGTGTATATGAGTGTGTGTGTGTGTATATGAGTGTGTGTGTGTTGTGTGTGAGTGAGTGAGTGTGTGTGTGTATGTGAGTGAGTGTGTATATGAGTGTGTGTGAGTGTGTATATGAGTGTGTGTGTGTGTATATGAGTGTGTGTGTGTTGTGTGTGAGTGGAGTGAGTGAGTGAGTGAGTGCGAGTGGAGTGAGTGAGTGAGTTAGTGTGTGTGTGTGTGTTGTGTGTGTATATAAGTGAGTGTGTATATGTGTGTGTGTGTGTGTGTGTATATGTGTGAGTGAGTGAGTGAGTGAGTGTGTGTGTGTGTGTGAGTGTGTGAGTGTGTGTGTGTGTGTACATGTGTATATGAGTGTGTCGTGTGTGTGTGTTTTGTTTGTGTGTGTGTTTGTGTGTGTGTGTGTGTGTGTGGTGTGTGTGTGTGTGTGGGCAGGTTTAAGTGGTTTACGAGGACTTTTTTTTAGGTTATAAACTGGTAATTACAAGGGTATTATGCTATAAATGTAGTTTCAAATCACTTAAAAAACATACTAAATGATGTTTTATTGAAAATGTAAAAATGCAGAAAGTTTTTTGTGAGGGTTAGGTTTAGGGGTAGGGTTAGGGTTAGGGGATAGAATCTATAGTTTATACAGTATAAAAATCATTATGTCTATGGAGAGTCCTCATAATGATAGCTAAACCAACATGTGTGTGTGTGTGTGTGTGTGTGTATATATATATATATGTGTTTGTGTGTGTGTGTGTGTGTATGTGTGTGTTTGTATTAGTGCCCGACCGATATATCAGTCTTACAGATTACAGAATACATGCTGTAAAATGTAATTTGTAATGTATTCAGTTAGATTACTCAAGGTCAGTAATGTAATCTAAATACTTTGGATTACTTCTTCAGCACTGGTAGATTTTTTCACTTGTTTTGACTATAAAAACTCTGTCAGTACAGTAAGACACAATACACATGTTAAAAATACATTCTCTGAAAAACATAAATATCTTATGCAGTGTTGTTTCTAAAACAAGATCATTCAAACTGATCGCCCTGATTTTTAGATATTTTTACAGGAAAACAATACAAAAATTATTATCAAGAATAAGATTTTTGCCCTAATATCAAAGATCTTACTAGAAAAAAAGAAATTATGATCCAACATTATGATCATGTCTGGTAACATGTGCATGTAAAATGGCTAGAAATATAATTTTATCTTAGCGTAAAGCTGACAATTTACACAAGGTTTATTTCTATTTCTTCTGCTCCAAACTTACTTCAAACGTACTTCTCTGTCTGCTCGTATGAATGTAACACATCATAAGAAAGTGTTTCACCGCTGTTCAAATGCACTTTTGATCACATCATTTATATGTATAAATGTTTTCCATCTGAAAGGACTAAATATTAAATGAAACAAATGACAATAAAATGCAAAGTAATCTCTTCAGTAATCTAAATACTTTTTGAATGTAACTGTATTCTAATTACCAATGATTTCAATTGTAACTGTAGTGGAATACAGTTACTTATATTTTGTATTTCTATATAATTTCTCTAAAATTCAGTTGAAAACTACCTGAACACACTGGACATTTCTATAGATTTACATTAGAAAATAACAAAAGCTGCTCTGATTATATGGCGGATGGCAACAGCTGCTAATGTCAAAGCTAAATGAGCCAAGGAGAGAGAACCTGTATAAAAACTCTCTTAATGTTTAAAACAGGATCTTTGTGTTGTCTACAGACGCCGATTGATGCACAACTCTTCCTCATCAAACATCTGCTCATCATGAGAGAACAGATCGCACCGTTTCACGCCGACTTTGCCATTAAAGAGATTTTTCTGGATTTAAAGAAGACCAGAGGTATTCGACGTCTCTTTGTTGATGATCTGTGTGTAATATCAGTGAAGACAACACCAGATGGCAGAACAACATTTCTTTTTTGTTGCTCACTTCTCAGACGCTGCGTTTAAAATGTTCAGCCCGATGGCAGTGCCCAAATTCTTCCGGCTGAACAGTCACAATGCAATCCTGGAGTTTTTACTAGAGGTAACTGTTCAGCTTCATTGATTCATCTGATTAAGTGGGTCTTTCCTTCTCTTCAAAGTCTCACCAATGTCTCCAAACACTCTCACCTGATTTATGATTTATGTCTTGCATTTGAATGATCCATAATGCGCTGATACTCACACCAGGGCACACCTGAGATAAAAGAGCACTACATCGATTCAAAGAAGGATGTGGATCGGCATCTAAAGTCCAGCTGTGAGCAGTTCATACAGCAGCAGACCAATATGTTTGTGGGCAACCTGGAAGAATTTCTCACCAAGGTGAAAATCACAGAAGGGAACATTTTGGGTTGGCAAACATGTAAATCTGGGTGGTTGATGAAAGTGAAATAGATTTGCTTCTGTATGTTCAGATTAGTGGCACTAGTTCAAAGTTAGATGTCAGTGGAAATCACTGGAAAGTTTGGTTAGTGGGACAAACTCTGAACTCGAGCAGTCATGGTTGGTATCTTTATGTAATAACAGGTAGGAGCTCTAAAAACGATGGCTGTTCAAGGAGGACCAACATACAGTCTCTCTCAGCAGCCATGGGCACAGCCGGGTGAGTCAACAAGGACATGTCTCAACTTTTAATTATCTTGTAATTAACTCTAATTCTCTGTTTGATTGCAATAAATGATCCAGTTCAAATTTAAAACACTTTTATGATGCTGAAAAGAGAATGTCGCTGTCTTGTGTTATTCAGCTTATTTCTTATTTACATATAACTTGATATTAACTTTAAGTGAACAGCAATGTTGAGTGACCATGCCAATGGTACATTTCACCCTTAAATCATAAGAAACATATATTATTATATTAGCGTAATGAAAAGTAGGGATATTTTTCTGCATTATGAGATTATTTTCATAATTCTTTCAAATTCTCATGATCTTTTATTTGAATTATATGAATTCTTTGTAATCTCGATGGGGATTCTGATTATTTTAATAGTAATATTTTTTATTTAAGTTAAATGCTGTACTGCAAGTACTACAATGATGTATTAGAGGTCGACCGATGGTGGATTTTGCCGATTCCGATAACTAAGCTGGTGGAAAGGCTTGATAACCAATTAATTGGCCGATTGTTTTTAACCCTTTAAGTTGGGATGGTCTCTCGAGAATAAACAATCTTCAAAATATTAATAACTACAGTCTTGAGCAACACAAAATAGGTATCGTTTGAAAGTTTAGAAGCTCTATTTTCCAATGCATGTAGACATTATGACCAAAACTGTACAAATGATTTGAGATTTGCAGACAAATCAGAAGTTTTCTGTTTTTATAATTTATTTAAAAAAATTGCACTGTACATATTATTGTAATTAGTAAAAACATCAAACTCATCAAATAACCATGTGTCATATATTGTTGGAAAGCTCTTAAAGAGTAGAATACAACCAGCCTATTTGTTTTACTCACAGATTTCACGAAATATAGCGAGTAATAGCTAAGTATATGTCTTTGACAATTATGTTGGTGTTGCTTATATGCCGCATTTTTGCTTATAACTTCACAAACAATAAACAGAACATAAAATATCACATATCGTTACTTAGAGGAGGTGATTATCTTTCACACAAGATAATCAGATGCATTGATCATTAGATAATCCACATGAAGCACAATGTTACATATGACCACCAGGAGATGGCGCCAAATACATGACACAGACTCAATGATGACTCAAATGACACAGAATGAAACTCATTCTGTGAAATCTCATTACTAAAATCATGTCTGCATGCTATGCAAACCTTTAGTCATTGTTGTGTTTGCATGTGTAATTAGTTCTTATGTACAATTATTATGTTTTATTTGTTTGGAGATGTTTTTGGACACTATGATCAATTATGCTTTGTTGTATCAACACAACATTTTTCTCAGATACAGTTGACATGATTGCGAACAAAACAAAAGCAGTTTTTCTGAGCCACCTTATTTACACCCAGAGATATATAATGTGAAATAAGAAAAATAAGAAGATTTTTTTTTTTTTTTTTTAACTTAAATTAAAGGCTGTACAACAAATACTTCAATGATGTATAAGTGGTTGACCGATAGTGGATTTTGCCGATACCGATATCTAAGATGGTGGAAAAGGCTGATAAGTGATTAATCGGCTTATAGTTTTTAAATTCGATTTAAAGAATGTTTAAAACATTCTTAGTCTTTCCTTACTATGATGGGCACAGGCATAAGGGGCTACAAGAGTCTAAAATGAATAAAATCCCAGATGCAGTTTATTGTTTAACCAAAATCCCAATAATGACCAGATTTGGTGCAGAATGTGGGACTTTTAACTGTAAACAAACCCAAAACACACAAGGGACTCTTATTATGAAATGACAGAGACTTGGATCTGTTACAATGATATTTATTTAAGTATTTACCCAATTAAGCTTTTTATAGCCTACAGATTACCCAGATGATGTATATTTCTCCAGATGTTAATTAGAATTAGCAGGAATTTGCTTAATTGTCATGAAAATATTGTCACAGTGAAGAAAAATGTCCGTACTTTTTCATTATGCAAATATAATAATATTTTTCTTATGATCTGAGGGTGAAATATGATTATGTTCTTGAGATTCACCCAATTAGATCATATTGTTTACATGAGGCAGAAATGAATTTGCATAATAAAGATGCATGACCATATGTGTTGTTTTTAAGTTTCTACACCCATTAAAAGCTAACGGTGTATTCACCATTTCTTTTTTAGCCAAAATAAATGACCTCGTGATGGCTACATATCGAATAATGAAAAACAAGCTCCCCGGCACGTTACAAAGCATGTCTTTATATCTGGCCAATAAAGACACGGAGTTCATTCTATTCAAGCCGGTCAGGGTGAGTATCAGTCGAATCTGGGGTTTAGTAGCATATACTACGACACTCGCTCGCTTTATGCAGCAGGATATGATGACAAAACAGCTGCAGTGAATCTGATCAGTTGCATCATGTTTCAGAACAATATTCAGCAGGTGTTCCAGCGATTGCATGCATTACTGCAGGAAGAGTACAGCGGAGAGGATCTGCAGATCATCGCATGCCCATCCATGGAGCAGGTGCAGTTCTGCACATTATTACTGCTTTGTAAAGTAGGGCGGTGCGAGTAATTTTGTAACACACAATAAGATTCTATTTGTTAAAGGAATATTCCATGTTCAATACAAGTTCAGCTCAATCAACACTATTTGTGGCATAATATTGATTATGACAAAAAATTATTTCGACTCATCCCTCCTTTTCTTTAAATCTGTGTTACAGTGAGACACTTACAATGGAAGTCAATGGGGGTCAATCAATAAATGTTAAAATACTCACTGTTTCTAAAGTATAGACACAAGACATAAACAATATGTGTGTTAACATGATTTTAATGTGATAAAACCACTTGCTTACCATTTCTGTGTAAAGTTACAATCGTACAACTTTGTTGCCATGGCGATTTAATGCTGTAAACCCTAAAACGATGATTTAAACAACTTCAAAGCTCAAATAATACACAAGTTTTAACAGAAGAATTAATGTAAGTGCTTTTATAAAATTATAATCTTCACATTTCTGACTTTAAACCCCCCCAAAATTGGCCCCATTGACTTCCATTGTAAGTGTCTCACTGGAACCTCCATTTCTGCTTTTTTAAAGAAAAGGGGGGATGAGTCGAAATCATTTTTTTTTTGGTGTAATCAACATTATGCCACACATGTTGTCGACTGAGCTCAACTTGTATTGAACCTGTTATAATGCATTTATTAATGTTAACATACGAAACTTTTAAAATAAAAAGTGTTTATCAGATATTGACAATAAGGTGGTCCAAGATAATAAGATGAATTCAAAAGACTAGTTTAAAACAAGTGTCAGGTTTTTTGAAAAATGTAAAGCATTTTCTACCAAAATAATTAAATGACATTTAAAATGTCAAGTGGTATAACCAAGTAAAAGGGGTTAAAATACTTTTTCAAGGTAAAACCTATTTTTGTCACAAATAATTCTTAGGGTTGCTCCATTTGACCTGAACAAATGTGCCTTTTCATAAAAATTCGAAATATATGATATAAAAAAAAAAACAACTTCAGTCTTGAGGGTCTAAAGGGGCTTCTCTCTTTCATGTTTTTTGTTGTTTTTTTGTCACATGACTACAAAATAGCTACCAGTGCTGGGTAGTAACGGATTACATGTAGTCTGGATTATGTAATCAGATTACACAAATCAAGTACTTGTAATTAAATTAGATTACATTTTAAAATATTTGTAATTGGCGTACAATTACTTTTTATGGATTACATGATTACAGATTAATCAGGCAAAGGTAGTAAATTGTTCATAATTTATTTCACAAATATAACTTGTCTGATCTGTTAACACACATGGAGGGCGTTTGAAATGCCAAAATTGCTGGAGCAAGAACATTTTTAGTGCCTTTTTAAGTTAAAGCAAGTTTATTCTACTTAATTGCATGTGACATCAAAAAAGCAAGAATAACATCAGAAGTAATCCAAAAGCAATCGGTTTAGATTACCTTAAAAATGTTTTGTCCGGGGGCCTGGGTAGCTCAGTGAGTATTGATGCTGACTGCCACCCCTGGAGTCACGAGTTTGAATCCAGGGCTTGCTGAGTGACTCCAGCCAGGTCTCCTAAGCAACCAAATTGGCCCGGTTGCTAGGGAGGGTAGAGTCACATGGGGTAACCTCCTCGTGGTCACTATAATGTGGTTCTCGCTCTCGGTGGGGCGTGTGGTGAGTTGTGCTTGGATGCCGCGGAGGATGGCTATGTCGTGCTACGTCTCCGCAGTAACGTGCTCAACAAGCCACGTGATAAGATGCGCGGATTGACGGTCTGAGACGCGCAGGCAACTGAGATTCGTCCTCCGCCACCCGGGTTGAGGCGAGTCACTACGCCACCACGAGGACTTCGAGCGCATTGGGGATTGGGCATTCCAAATTGGGGAGAAAAAGGGGTGAAAATCACAAAAAAAAGTATGTAATTATGTCATGTAATTTGTAATCAGTACCAGATTACAATTCAGAAGTAATATACCCAGCACTGATAGCTATCTATATGTTGGTTACACCACATGACATTTTTGACTTCTTTAAGCCCCAGAACTGAAATGTAAAACTCCTTCATTATAGTACAAGTGCATTCAAACCATCGGTTTTTTTTTTTATTGCATTTTTAATGTATTTGCATATAATTTAATAGATATGGACTAAGAACAAAAATGAGCATCATGTCATTGACACATATGTAGAAATGAACATTTAGCCAGATTAATATATGCTAGACAATTATTGTTCATAGTTAGTTTTTGTGTTAACTAATGTTAATGAATACAACCTTATTGTAAAGTGTTACTAGTTACGATATAGATGTTTTAATTCTCTTTGGTGCCACTTGTAACGCATAAATTAAACACTTATTTAGTTAAGCAACAAGGTACAAGAGATCATGCTATATTGTGAATATACTCATAACCAAAGGGCCAATTGACCAATCAGCTTCCAGGACTAATTTTTAATACAAATAAAAGCATGAGTACTTCTGTGTCAGAGTGAACAGTTAAAATGAAATGTGTTTTTGGTCTCTGTCCAGATAAATTTGCTGCTCTCGGTGAAGTGAAGTGCACTGGATCTTCTGACCACGGCAACACTGAGAGAGGAGACCAGACCAGAACCCTTCGTGAGGGCCTCGTCCTGAACGGTCCAGAAGGTTTTGAAGATAAACAAGTCTTTGGGGTTTTTCGTCAGAGACAGTGTGCTTCCCATCCCAAGCCTGAACGCTTTAAAGACATTGCTGTTGCTGTTGCTTGTTGGTCACTCTTTTATTTTCTTCTGTTTTGGTGTTGATACTAAATCAGCTTGTACATATTTAAATTATATGATGGCAGAAAAGACACATATGCTGATGGTGTCAGTTCAAGCATTGATCTGTACATTCAGAATGCACGCTGCCCAGCAGAGGCGAATGTTGTCCACTTGGTGGTGCTGTGGTTCAAAGAATAAATATAGACATGAGTAGAGAGGAAATGCCTTTATAGGTGTAGGAAACAAGATGTGCATAAAACATATTTATTACAAATAAACATTACATTTTGCTATTCTTTTCTCACCCTCAAGTTGTTCCAAACCCATATTCTGTTTTTCTTTCTGTGGAACCTTAAAGGAGAATTGAGGAATGTTCAGGCAGCTCTTTTCCATACAACAACTGTTCATAGTGACCACGACTGTCCATATGTGCTATTTTCCAAGTCTTCAGAAGCCATAAGATAGACCCAAATTTAAGTGTTTATTCACTGAAAATCTGCCAAATCTTATTTGCGTCCACGCCAGATGCAGAAATCATGGCAAACGCTATTGGTCCTTGTGTGTCACGTGACCGAGCACAACATAAAGTGTTCAAATATTCAGAATGAGATTTGAGAGCTGCAGGAGATTGGAAGATTTACATTTGACGTTCGACTTAAATTTCAGTCTGTTCTTCATGCAAAGCTTTTAAATGTCTTGGAATATAGTGCACAAGTCATATTGACTACTTTTATGGTTGGGTATGTGTTTTGGTGTGAGTAATAAGTACTATTTAATATATAGTTCACTTCCTTTTTGACATGAATGACATGTTTTGTACTGTTTGGAGTGAATGTGATTTAATCCTAATGTAAATCATTTACTGATCTGAACTAAAGAGCTGAAGGTTTTTTTTTACACATTGTGCATTTTATTCTTCCAGTCTTTGTAAATAAATGCACACACATCCATAAAATTCTCCAACTGAAAAGCATGAACCTTCACTACTTGGAAATAAGGTTTTGTCCAGTCATAGGGTATTAAACATTGATTAAAATCTTTCCAAAAGCTTTTATAGAAATGAGCTCTTTTGATTTCTATCAGGTTATTTTTTTGAACGGTGCTTTTATGGCCGATATAAATCTTAATTTTCTCCTGCGTTATTGGAATGGCATTTCCTTTATCTTCAATAACAGCTCAGCTGTCTGACCTTCAACCTCACCGCTAAAGAGCGACTTCAAAAATAACTTACAAATGCTTTTCCGAACGCCTTGGGTTCTGCCATTTAATCGCAAATAAATAGCTGATGATGACTTGTGTAACTAATAATTCTTTGAAGCAGTTTGGAGAGCAAATGGCATATAAAACATCAAATATTATGTTTTCACTCATTTCATCAGCATGTTTTTGTGCTCGTGTGAATTCACTCCAGAATATGTTTTTACTAAATTGACATTCTTCTTCTCTTTTATAAGTGATGTTTGCTAAGTCAAGAATCATGATTATTATTGTTCATATTATCTGTCTGTCTATGATCACTCTGTCTGTCTCTCTCTCTCTCTCTGTCTGTATGCATGTCTGTCTGTCATCACTCTGTCTGTATGTATGTCTGTTCCTATCTGTCTGTTTGTCTGTCTGTCTCTGTCTATCCGTCTGTCTGTATGTCTGTCCACTACCTATCTCTCTCTCTCTCTCTCTGTCTGTCTGTTTGTCTGTCTATGATCACTGTCTTATCTATTTCTCTGTCTGTCTCTCTCTCTGTCTGTATGTCTCTGTCAGTCTGTCTATCTGTCTTTGGTTGTTTGTCTGTCTGTCTGTCATCACTCTCTGTCTGTATGTATGTCTGTTTCTATCTGTCTGTCTGTCTGTTTCTATCTGTCTGTCTATCTGTCTGTCTGTATGTCTCTGTCTGTCTATGTGTTAGTCCGTCTATTTCTGTCTCTCTTGTTTGTCTTTCTGTTTATCCATCTGTCTGTCTGTCTGTCCACTATCTATCTCTCTGTCTGTCTTTCTATCTGTTTATCTGTCTGTGTATCTGTTTATCTGTCTATCATCGCTATCTATTTGTCTGTCTGTTGTTCTCTTTGTCTATCCATCTGTCCATTTGTCTGTCTGTCTATTTGTCTATCTGTCTGTCCGTCTATCCCTCTGTCTGTCTGTATCTGTGTCTCTGTCTGTCTGTCTGTCTGTCATCACTATCTATCTATTTATCTGTCTGTCTTTGTTTGTCTGTCTGTCATCACTCTGTATGTATGTCTGTTTCTATCTGTCTGTTTGTCTGTCTGTCTCTGTCTATCCGTCTGTCTGTATGTCTGTTCACTACCTATCTCTCTCTCTGTCTGTCTGTCTGTTTATCTGTCTGTCTATGTCTTATCACTGTCTTATCTATTTCTCTGTCTGTCTCTCTCTCTGTCTGTATGTCTCTGTCTATCTGTTAGTCTGTCTATCTGTCTTTTTGTTGTTTGTCTGTCTGTCTATCATCACTCTCTGTCTGTATGTCTCTGTCTGTCTATGTGTTAGTCCGTCTATTTCTGTCTCTCTGTTTGTCTTTCTGTTTATCCATCTGTCTGTCTGTCTGTCCACTATCTATCTCTCTGTCTATCTGTTTATCTGTCTGTGTATCTGTTTATCTGTCTATCATCGCTATCTATTTGTCTGTCATTCTCTTTGTCTATCCATCTGTCCATTTGTCTGTCTATCTGTCTGTCCGTCTATCCCTCTGTCTGTCTGTATCTGTGTCTCTGTCTGTCTGTTAGTCCGTCTTTATCTGTCTGTGTATCTGTCTATCATCACTATCTATCTATTTATCTGTCTGTCTTTGTCTGTCTGTCATCACTCTGTCTGTATGTATGTCTGTTTCTATCTGTCTGTTTGTCTGTCTGTCTCTCTGTCTATCCGTCTGTCTGTATGTCTGTCCACTACCTATCTCTCTCTCTCTCTGTCTGTCTGTCTGTTTATCTGTCTGTCTATGATCACTGTCTTATCTATTTCTCTGTCTGTCTCTCTCTCTGTCTGTATGTCTCTGTCTGTCTGTCCTTTGGTTGTTTGTCTGTCTATCATCACTCTCTGTATGTCTGTTTCTGTCTGTCTGTATGTCTCTGTCTGTCTATGTGTTAGTCTGTCTATTTCTGTCTCTCTGTTTGTCTTTGTTTATCCATCTGTCTGTCTGTCTGTCCACTATCTATCTGTCTGTGTATCTGTTTATCTGTCTATCATCGCTATCTATTTGTCTGTCTGTTGTTCTCTTTGTCTATCCATCTGTCCATTTGTCTATCTGTCTATTTATCTGTTTGTCTGTCTGTCTATTTGTCTGTCCATCTATCCCTCTGTCTGTCTGTATCTGTATCTCTGTCTGTTAGTCCGTCTTTGTCTGTCTATCTGTCTATCATCACTATCTATCTATCTGTCTGTCTTTCTGTCTTGTTTGTCTGTCTGTCATCACTCTGTCTGTATGTATGTCTGTTCCTATGTGTCTGTTTGTCTGTCTGTCTCTCTGTCTATCTGTCTGTCTGTATGTCTGTTCACTACCTATCTCTCTCTCTCTGTCTGTCTGTCTGTTTATCTGTCTGTCTATGATCACTGTCTTATCTATTTCTCTGTCTGTCTCTCTCTCTGTCTGTATGTCTCTGTCTGTCTGTCTATCTGTTAGTCTGTCTGTCTGTCTTTTGGTTTTGTCTGTCTGTCTATCATCACTCTCTGTATGTCTGTTTCTGTCTGTCTGTATGTCTCTGTCTGTCTATGTGTTAGTCCGTCTATTTCTGTCTCTCTGTCTGTTTGTCTTTCTGTTTATCCATCTGTCTGTCTGTCTGTCCACTATCTATCTCTCTGTCTATCTGTTTATCTGTCTGTGTATCTGTCTGTCTGTCATTCTATTTGTCTATCTGTCTATTTATCTGTTTGTCTGTCTGTCTATTTGTCTATCTATCTGTCCTTCTATCCCTCTGTCTGTCTGTATCTGTGTCTGTCTGTCTGTTAGTCCTTCTTTATCTGTCTGTCTGTCAGTCTATAATCACTATCTATTTATCTGTCTGTCTTTCTGTTAGTCTGTCTATCTGTCTTTGTCTGTCTGTCTGTCTGTCTGTCTCATCACTCTCTGTCTTTATGTATGTCTGTCTGTCAACACTCCGTCTGTATGTATGTCTGTTTCTATCTGTCGGTCTGTCTATTTGTTTATCTGTCTTTCTATCTGTTTATCTGTCTGTCTGTCTGTCTATCATCACTGTCTGTCTGTCAGTTTATCTATATGTCTGCCTGTCTGTCTATCTATCTGTCTGTCTGTCTTTATATCTGTCTATCCCTCTATCTGTCTTTATATCTATCCGTCTGTCTGTCTCTCTGTCTGTTAGTCCATCTATTTATCTGTCTCTCTGTCTGTTGGTCTGTCTATTTGTTTATCTGTCTTTCTATCTGTCTGGTTATCTATCTAGTTGTCTTGCTGCCCTGCACTGGTATTTACATATAAATAATTATTCTGAAATGGTTTCTCACCTTTACACCTCAGACAGTAGTGTTTGTGAACAGAGGTTGTTGTCACATACTGTATTGTTTCTGCTATGTTTAAATGCAGCAGCTGTGTTGAGTTCACTCGTTCACCTGCTTCAGATCGCTGATGTCACAGCTGTTGATGCATCACCTGCGCTCTGCGTAGCAACGGTCTGCTGTTGCATGCAATCGCATTAGGCCGATCCTCTGGCACATCTGAAGCTGATATCACCTCTGATCTTTGAAGTGGACGTCCTTAAAATCGGTCTGTATTTTCATGCGTGGAGGAGAAACAACTGCAAATCTACATCCAGTGCTGCAGACTGAGCACCAGCATTGGGGAGTTACTAACTTAAAGCATTTAACTACATTTTTCTGTAGCATGGCATAACTCTTTTGTTAAATAACAAAATAGTGTAGCCTTTTCAGTAACAAGCTTTAATAACCAGCGGTGTAGCACAACAGCAGTTTATTAGATGATTTTGTTCAAGATTTAATGGTGAAAGATGAAATGGTATTGCATGCTCAAACAAACAGAGCAATGTTTTAAAAGTACCACAGAGTCACAGTGTTTACACTATTCGGGGAAAGCAACCTACCAATGGATTACTTATAGCTGTTGCTGTATATTAAATTGGGATAGGAGAATGATTTTTGACATTGTACAAATGTAAAACTTCACCTTTAAGACAAGGTTACTCTCCTTGAATGAGCCGACCTTGAGTTTGGAGTGAATCCAGTCCTGTAACTGAATGCACAAGCTGACATGCTTGTTCAAGGCCAGAAAAATATATCAGATGTGGGCACACAGACATGTTGCTCAAGGTCTCACGCATCAGATCTCACTGCAACAGGAGCCTTCAAACCGGGTGAGATTCACCCCTCAAGACAAACACAATAAATCAAACACTCAACAGCAGTGTTCCACGAGGGTACACACGCTTCTTTAAAATTGAAAACGAGATGTTCAGATGATCTTTAGTTAAATCACATCGTCTGTTCTGAAGACTGAAAATTAGAAATGCTTTCAGTTTTTAACTGGTTGTGCTTCAAGAACTAGATTTTCCATTAGATATCAATTGGTGACCCAACGCTAGTATACTAAAGTAAATAAAAATAACAATTAATCCTTAAACATCGAAATTTATGAATAGACCATGAACTGCATAGCCCCAACATTATGCAACATATTAACATGACATCTGCTGAGTAGGAAAACTGACAGTTTTTGGTTTGAAGCCCCTTGGATACAAAAGGGGGCGCTATATCACGAAAAAAAGTTTATGCTTAAAACGTTAGTTTCCTTATACATAGGTCAGGCATATGAGGTATCATCTGAAAGCTTAAAATCTGAACTTTTATGCATTTATGCTACTAAAAATTAAAAAATAAGGCCTCAAAACATTCGTGTTGAAAATGAGCGCCCCCTAGAGGTAATGGGGTAGAAATATTTATATGAAAATAAAAGTCTTTCATATAGCACCTAAATGGACAAGTCATATATCAAATGAAAGCTCTCATTCTCAGGAATATGGCTGTATAGTTGATTGTGTTGTCCTAATACGACAGTTCAAATGATTGGCAAAAGAATCACAAAGTGAAATATGATTTCTGACTGTCATCTAATACAAATGTCTCTTTTATGCTCCGATAACTGCTGCTGCAAGCACCAAATAGCTAAAAACTTTATATCTGCTTTTATCTCAGTTTTTTTTTTAAAAAATGAGCCATTGTTTACTTGTCTGTGTGCTTGCTTTGCTGAATAATCCAATGTTATATCTTAGATGTCCAGAACAAAATATGCCATCCAGCAGGAAAAGCATGCTAAACAAGTCATCAGAAAAAAAAAATTGACTATTGATGATAACATTATATAAAACGTTATATTTCATCTCAAAGGGGAGGATCTCAGCTTTCCAATGACACTTGAATTGAGCTTGTAGTCCACTCAGAGGCCGATATATTTGATTAAATATTGAGGGTGGTGCTTGAACTGAAAATTAGACTGAATGTCTATGGACGAGCACATCTGTGAGGGCTAAAATGCGGTAGACCGCCACCTACATTTCAGATCTGTATATTGTGATGGAATGTGATAGATAAAAAAATATTTTTTCTAGTGGTTGCTAGCATCTAGTGGAATTAAATGAGACTTTAAAAGTGAACAGAACCAGAATTACATGCTTACAAAGATAGGACAACAAAAAAAAAAAAAAAGTTTTTTTTTTTTTTTTTTTTTTCTACAAAATCATAGGATTATAAACACACACAATATTATTTATGAATAATTTGAGTCTTTTTATGGTAATATTTTTCAGAAAAGATTAGACACATTTTTTGCAATGAGTCCACGGTAGGTGAGCTTTTAATTTGAGTGTGAAAAATTGCTGGCTGCAGCCCATAAATGCACCAGAGTTTAAGGGGATAAATGTCTCTTGAGTTTTAATGGTTTCAAGCTGTCGAAAAATATCGTATAATTTAATTTGCTGCCCAGCTTTCTATTTCAACAACAAAATGTATGGGAAGAGTTTCTCCTTTCAACCTTGACAAGTTGCTGTTTATTTAGCCATCCTAACTGCACAATTATGTAAATGGTTAGTTGCATTTCTATGGAAATCCTGAAGTGTAAGGTGGGAAAAACTTGAATTTTTATTTATTTATTTTGTAGGTGTCTTGGTGCCTTCCTGAGCTTATGTCCTACAATTTTTTTTTCTCTGAAAATGTGTTTTTCTCCTCAAGAGGCTACACATGATCATTTTTTTTTTAACATCACTTACAACAAGATTAACATTACCAGGTGTACACACAACATTAAAACAGGACAGACATAGCCTAAGTTGTCATATTTGGGAGACGTAAAGCTCTCAATGCTTCCCCTCATTTTCTTCAGGCAACAGAGGGCGAAAGGCTCAGTAACATTACATATGTTTGATCATTTCACAGACTGAGGGACAACCAGACAGCTGGACGATGTTTGAACATGAAACATTTTTTAAGATGGAAAAAAATAATGGTAGGACATAGGCTTAAGAAGGCACTAAGACACGTAAAAAAAAAAAAGTCACGTAGTGAATTGTTTTTTCTTCACCTTATGGTTCAGGGCTTCCGTACATTTGTATAATTTGCATTCAGCATTGTTTTTTTCCCTTCTGTCTGTGACCCATTATTAAGTTGCAACTCACCATTTGAAAACCACTGATGTTTAGGACAGATCAGATAAATCCATTAGGATGATGGCATGTTGACTGGCCCCAGGAGGTAAAGACGGTCGGCTCGCATATTTATACTGGTCCTCCAGTATAAAGTAGATGAATTCACCAGCTCCCACTAAACAGATTATGACAGCGACATTTCCAGAAGGGTAGTTAATTTGGCGAGGTAGACTAAAACCTTGTGCAACAGAAAGGCGCACTTAACACTTCACTGAATGCAGCTACAAAATGAAATGCACAAACTATTCAAAACCATTAAAAATTAAAATAAAAAAGAATGTTATTTTATAATTTGCAGCCTTTGATTATAATCATATAATTAAGAATATTCAACCTTTGCAGTTAACACTTTTCAGATGTTACATGGGCTGTCTATTAGATCCTGTGTCAAAGGTCACATTATTACTGTAGAATTAAATTGAATGTCATTTAGCGCTACAGGAGTGCTTTTTTGTTTCATGAAATGGTTGCTTTGACATTCAGCGCACACAGTAAGGCTTTTTTTTTAAAGGGAACAGAGTAACACCACACATGCAAATGTTGACTTCAAGTGAATTTGCTCACTAGATAATTGAGTGTATTATTAAAAGATACAAAATGCTTCTAGAAATGGTGAGCCATTTGGATAAAATCTCATTAGCACATTGAGTTTGTACAGATGATGGTTTAACTGGCTATCTGTATACAAATTTGTTTACTCATTACATATTTATTACACAATAAAAATGACTGATGCATGTCAATAACCTGCACTCAAAAAATAGCTCTTTGGCTGAACTTGTTTTGTCCACATGTTTGAAATGAGTTTTCTTAACTTAAAATAACTATGTAATCTCAGCACAGACACTTTGTGCAGAAAGAACTTAGTCGAATTGAGTAAACCCAACAAAATTAGTTGTGTCAGTGTAACTCAAATAAATCTCTTTTATTTATTAATGTACTATTAGTGAAAGTGAATGTTAGCATGCTAAATACATGCTGGTTGGAAGCACTACAGAGTGTAGTTTAGTAACTATGCTATGATTAGCACAACATTAGCTCAATGAAGCAAGCAATCATTTTCATGTATGACATCTACCTGTCCTCATCGTTAGCTCAAGCTCCACTCTTCACCATAATGGTAACCCCCAAAACACCAACATAACAGAACCTCTTCTAAATCTCAACATAACAAAACATTAATCACTAACAAGTATGCCCTTTTATATTTATCTAATAAAATAACACTTCATTTTAACATTTACTATCCCTATCGAGTCCCATGCTGGAAAATGGAAATCCCCTGCCCAGTTTCATCAATGCTACATTAACAGCACAAAAAGTATTTATGTTGTCCCAACTCAAATGGTTTTCAAAAATAGCACCTTCCTTTGGTGTTCGTGGTCATTTTTAACTGGAAGGTTTAGATGTGTAACCCTTTTTTATGATGAAATTGATACATTTTTTAAATAAAATTATGCATTTATTTGGGGATTTTATGTAATTTTGATCTTATTTACATGTACATTTCTAAATGTTACCATTAATTTGCATATACAAATAAGCACATTTTTAGATTTTTATTTTTTTTTTAATTCAGAATCTATATTTTCTTCATGTTTCAACTTATAGATGTGTATCTATAAGTTGAAACCTGAAGAAAATATGAGAATGTGACATAAATTGGAGGCAGATTTCTGCCATCTGGTGAACAAAATATAAATAACGACTTGAAAACCACGTCATGCCAGTAACAGACAGTATATGTCTGTAGTCACCTACTGTATAGTCTGATGACTTGATGTAACCTAATTTTATATTTCATCACAAGATATGCATTTGGATGTTTATTTAGACATTATCAAACTATTATTTGTTTGCATTTTGTGTGTCACAGTCCTGTCACTCTGTCAGTCTGGGTTTTTGTCTGACAGGCCCGTGGCATCATCGTCCCATGTCTGTCTTGTGTTTCATGTGCTGTCTTTATGTGTGCGCACAGGTCCGGTTGTGATTTCCCACCGTGCGCTCTTCGGTCTGTCCTGTTTCATGTCTGGAGTATGGTGTCTGGATCCTGACTTCCTGTCTGGTTTGGCTTCGGTCTGTGTCAGGATCCAGACACTCATGCTCCATGTTCTGTCTGTCTTTGTTTGAGCGCACGGCCCGGGTTGTGAGCTGTCTTCATGTTGTGCTGTGGTTCAGTCACTTCGGTCTGAGGTGTCGGGTGTGTGTGAGGCCGAACTCTCACACAGGTGTCCTGTCTCGTTTTGTTGCATGTTGCGTGCATTGTGTGCCGTTTGCCTCACGATGTACGCTCAGATTTTGTTTAGTGTGGGAATGCGTGGCATCACTTTGTTTGTCGGTTGGCATGAGCGTATATTGTCTTGGCGATGTGCGCTCATGCCATTCGGGTGTTTTGTTGTCTTGTGAGAGCATGTGGCTTTGTTTTGTTTCTGTATCGCCGCGTGTCTCTCTGTCTTACGTCATACCCCGCCTCCTTGTTTGCCCATTATTATTTTATAAGTCTCACCTACCTTGTCTCATTATCCTGTTGATTTCTCTCCCTATTTTGTCTCCCCGTGTGTGCTGTCCAGTGCCAGTTCGTCTTGTGTGCTTATGTTTCCAGTCGGTCTGTTGGTCGGTGTGTTGGTTCGTGTTCTTGTTATTCCCTGTTTCTGTTTCCAGTCCGGTTGGTCCTGTTATATTCTGTTACCCTCTGCCCCAGCCTGGATACCTTTTTACCCTATGGGGTAGTTTATGGTTGTTTTTCCCCCTTGTGGGAGTTTTTGTTTGATTTTTGCCCTTTTGCTTGTGTTAATATACAGTGGTGTGAAAAAGTGTTTGCCCCCTTCCTGATTTCTTATTTTTTTGCATGTTTATCACACTTAAATGTTTCAGATCATCAAACAAGTTTAAATATTAGTCAAAGATAACACAAGTAAACACAAAATGCAGTTTTTAAATGAAGCTTGTTATTATTAAGGGAAAACAAAATCCAAACCTACATGGCCCTGTGTGAAAAAGTGATTGCCCCTAAACCTAATAACTGGTTGGGCCACCCTTAGCAGCAACAACTGCAATCAAGCATTTGCGATAACTTGCAATGAGTCTTTTACAGCGCTGTGGAGGAATTTTGGCCCACTCATCTTTGCAGAATTGTTTTAATTCAGCCACATTGGAGGGTTTTCGAGCATGAACTGCCTTTTTAAGGTCATGCCACAGCATCTGGATTCAGGTCAGGACTTTGACTAGGCCACTCCAAAGTCTTCATTTAGTTTTTCTTCAGCCATTCAGAAGTGGACTTGCTGGTGTTTTGGATCATTGTCCTGCTGCAGAACCCAAGTTCGCTTCAGCTTGAGGTCACGAACAGATGGCCGGACATTCTCCTTCAGGATTTTTTGGTAGACAGCAGAATTCATGGTTCCATTTATCACAGCAAGTCTTCCAGGTCCTGAAGCAGCAAAACAGCCCCAGACCATCACACTACCACCACCATATTTTACTGTTGGTATGATGTTCTTTTTATGAAATGCGGTGTTACTTTTACGCCAGATGTAATGGGACACACACCTTCCAAAAAGTTCAACTTTTGTCTCGTCAGTCCACAGAGTATTTTCCCAAAAGTCTTGGGGATCATCAAGATGTTTTCTGTCAAAAATGAGACGAGCATTAATGTTCTTTTTGCTCAGCAGCGGTTTTCGTCTTGGAACTCTGCCATGCAGGCCATTTTTGCCCAGTCTCTTTCTTATGGTGGAGTCATGAACACTGACCTTAACTGAGGCAAGTGAGGCCTGCAGTTCTTTGGATGTTGTTGTGGGGACTTTTGTGACCTCTTGGATGAGTCGTCGCTGCACTCTTGGGGTAATTTTGGTCGGCCGGCCACTCCTGGGAAGGTTCACCACTGTTCCATGTTTTCACCATTTGTGGATAATGGCTCTCACTGTGGTTCTCTGGAGTCCCAAAGCTTTAGAAATGGCTTTATAACCTTTTCCAGGCTGATAGATCTCAATTACTTTCTTTCTCATTTGTTCCTGAATTTCTTTGGATCTCGGCATGACGTCTAGCTTTTGAAGATCTTTTGGTCTACTTCACTTTGTCAGGCAGGTCCTATTTAAGTGATTTCTTGATTGAGAACAGGTGTGGCAGTAATCAGGCCTGGGTGTGGCTAGAGAAATTGAACTCAGGTGTGATAAACCACAGTTAAGTTATGTTTTAACAGGTGGGGCAAACAATTTTTCACACAGGGCCATGTAGGTTTGGATTTTGTTTTCCCTTAATAATAACAACCTTCATTTAAAAACTGCATTTTGTGTTGACTTGTGTTATCTTTGACTAATATTTAAACTTGTTTGATGATCTGAAACATTTAAGTGTGATAAACATGCAAAAAAATAAGAAATCAGGAAGGGGGCAAACACTTTTTCACACCACTGTATTCCTTAATTTTTAACTCTGCGTTTGGGTCCTGAGCCTCTGTCATTCTCTGCAATCTGTGACAGGGTGTGTATGTTTGAGGATGTTTTAGAGTCTCACTCTGTAATTTCTATCTGTTTATTCTGCATTGTGGCTGATTTATTGATTGTATTTGACAGATTAAAAAAAAAAATGCTCTGTTTTTTGGTCTTCCTCATTCATTTTCAATGGTCGGTCAATTTTGACTGTGAATACAAAAGGTGTTACTTTTTTTTTAACAACCACTTAGACTTCTCAAATCAAGCCCAAATTAATTAATTTATTTATTTTGTATGTTCAGATGGCAAATGGATGAAAAGTCACCAAGTCTTGCTCTGCTTAAAGGAAACCATTTTATTAATTTTTAAAAATGTATTTAGGTCAAAAATGACCGAATCGAGTGTGTAATATCTCATCTCGTTCCAAACCCTACAACGCTCCTTTACTCCCATAGAAATTAACGTTTAACCCCTAACCCAAACCCTATACCTCACTATGATTTTTATAGGAAAATAACTTTTATGTACCATGGAAGAAAGAAAACATTGTGGTTTGGAACTAGATGAGGTAAGCGTGATACAGGTTATTGACATGCATCAGTCATTTGTATTGCATAAATAAATATGGAATGAGTATTGAAATTTGTCTTTCGATTTCGCTATTTCCTAATATCATTGGGTTATTCTCAAAAACTGTTGACTTTCCGACCTACTAAATGTTTAAATATTTAAAATCGTTTTCACAGCAACGAGGAGCGCTCACAAAAGATTCTTTTAAATTGTCTGTTTTGATGAACAGTCAGTTTTGATGATCAATTCAAGCTCTAAAATAAATATTTCACATAATATATTTGATAAGTTTAGCTCCACGTCTGCTACTTTCAGTCATGAGATACAGTAGTTGGTCACTGGAGACATACATCAATCAGCTCAGCTATTAAGAGTCTGATTGGATGGTCAAGTAGTAACATATATGCTCATTTTATAAGAGGTCATGGGTTCTAATCCGCTCAAATGCAACTTTATACTTTAATAAACAAAGATTGCATCCCCACCTCAGTGAAGTATATCTTAAGTGGGGACACATTTGTTTGCATTTAGTTTTTTTTGCGATTCAACTGCAGCTAGTTTTTTTGTTTTTTAACACAAACATCTTGTAGTTTATAAATAACTATTAATGTCAAATAATTAGGTCATAACAACAGAATCTAAGATTTAAAGTAATATGTGCCTTAATAACATGAAACATGGGATGCTATATGAGATTTCAAGAAGACGACAGGATTTCTTAATAATAATAATAATAATAATAATAATAAAAATAATAAGGCAGAGGCTATTTGCACTAAGTGCAAATAGTGTTAGACAGGTACTATTTGCACCCTTAATTAAATACTAACAAGGCATCATTGCAGTCTGTTTATTTAGAGTCCCACAGACACCCTACACCAACCTCAACCCCTAAACCTAATCCTAACCTTCTCTTACAAACATTAACCATGGTTTTAATACAGTAACCATAGTATCAGTATGGTATTTTATAGTAACCACTAAAACTTGGTTACTATGTTAACACCATATTACTGTAGTAAGAAATATGGTAAATTGCATTAAAACTATGGCTTCCGCCACAAAACAATATTTTACTATAGCCATGGTTAATTTTACCTGGATCAAACCTTTCTCTCAACTCTCTGACCTTCATCGTGACCAAATCACTGTGAGGAAATCAACATAAGTAGTATTAAAGAAAAATATTAAGAGTTGAGACAGGAAACAGGATGGGGAAAACTGGGTCAAAAGGAGGATTAGAACCCGGGTCATCTGCATGGAAAAAGCAAATTGATACTGTTTTATCACACTAAGCAGACTATTTCAGTGCAAATAGCCACACTGTATGGCAAGTATTTACACCTACTGCAAATAGTCACTCCATGATGATAAAAATGTTATGTTATTGATATTAAGTTTTTAATGCTCTCCATCACTAATACGATGATATGCAAGTGTAAAAGTCACAGGAGAAAGCATCATAACAGAATGCACACGTGCAAGAACTTGACAAGAGAGGGATCCCTTCTAGACACGACCTGTTCTGAACTTTGACCTTAAGATATTTTCCAAATACAAGTTTTTAACATTGACCACCAATGGCATGAAATCAAGGGATAAACATTCTTTTTTAATTATTTATATCATTCATTACTTACTTTATTTTTTTTTATTTTTTGCACACTTGTTAAGCACTTATAACTAATAACTAAACACATAAACAGCTGTAAATGTCATAGAAGTGCTGTACTAGATGAAGGGTTTTCAGGCAATTGACAAATTCAGATATATGTTCTAAAACAATTGTAAAACAATATAGAGTCAAACCATTTCATATTTTTGAATAAAAGGTTAGGCTATAGAAATATGCCATTTAAATTATGTTTCTTGACTATTTGATATATTTGTATTCATGACTGAAAAGTCAAGGTTCATGTTTGTCACCATATTTTGAGGATGACCCTATAATAAATGGCCATAAGACTGGTTGAAAGCGCTTTCATTTACATTCTGAAGTATTTCACCCTTGTAACAAAAAGGCAAACTTTAAAGCAGCTTGCTCATTTGCACTGGCTGCTCATTGATTTTCAGAATTTGGAGTCTGAAGCATCCGTTTAATAAATCGGGTTTGAATTTCTTATTTGTTAGTTGCTTTAGAAAAAGCATCTGCTAAATAACTAAATGCAAGGCCGTAACCATGTCTTGAACATTGGGTCCTATTGGTCCTTTAATATAGTAAAGGCGCTGAATGCAATAATTTTCTGAATAAAGGCTTGAAATGCAATAAAGGCCCAAAATTGATCATTTTTGGGTTTAAAAGATACATCTGGCCATATCAGATTATTGGGGGGGACTAAATGTAAATTAAAAAGAAATTTCTTTTCCTGCCTTTCACATTGAACTTAAATAGTCCTTTACCAATAACTGTCTTTGCAGGGTTGTGGTCAATATTCACACAAAAGAAGCAGTTCTGTCTGTCCATTCTGCTCACCGTGGCCTCCACAATGGGCTCATTAAGGGTGGCAGATCCTTACAGCAGAAGGATTATGACTCATTTATTGACTGGCTGAAAAGTGAGCATTAGAGTTGAGCTTTTATAAATGAAATGCTGCTTGTTTTCCTTCAGGTTTTGTAGGGCAGTCGGTGTGCTGAGCATCTCATTCTTCTGTATGTCTTCAAACTCTGTGAGATCAGTGGTCAAAGTAACTGCCCAATATTATATTTTTATTGCTGTTTCTAGAAAGTACACTAACAAACTATTGTCAGTTTTACTTAATCCTCCCATGTTCATACTACTCAAAAAATTCATGTAACCAAAGAACTTAAAAAAAAATCTGTTTGCTCTGGGACAACATTAATATTTTTTGTTTGGTTAACATATTAAATTTGAGTTATTTTAACAGGTTAAATTTGGTTGGGTTTACTTGATTTGTTTACATTTAAGTATTTGGCAAATGCTTTTTTTATCAGTTTGTGTGTTCCCTGGGAATCAAACCCTCTACACTGAAAACCCAAATGAGTTCATTGAACTCATTTGATTGAGTAAACTCGTTCCCTCAATTCCATTGAGTAATGGGGTCTCCCAAAACTTGAGTATTTAAGTTCAATTAACTTGGTTTTCAAGTAGAGTGAACTTAACTATTTGAGTTAACTACACGCAAGTAGACTTAACTCAGATTCTGCTGTTGTACATTTTAATTGAATTGATTCAATTTTAGATCAACCAACAGCACAGCTCAAATTAAGATTATAACTGATTGTAGATCAGTTATTAAAAATAATATTTACAAAAATGCATATATGCATTTCAGCTGCACATGCACAAAGAGAACTGAGATAGTGTGACCAGGGTCCAACTTGACCAAAGAGACACAGATCACCCTAATGGTGACATTACACCAAACAACTATTTGCAACAAAGCATAAATAATACAACAAAAGAGCTAAAACATCTATGAATTATTAATAACAATTATTTAAATTCCCCACTCTGTTCCCTCTGACCAAGGAAACATATTTCAAGCAGCAAGGAATTGTGGGTATTCCCCATAGCCTCAATTTTGTACTCAGTCGTTTGAGTTATTAACACTTCAAATATTAAGTCTATGGATTTTTAAGAAAAATAAGTTCAATGAACTTAAATATTTGAGTTATGAGTCCAAAACTTGACATTTCAAGTAATAATTAAGACAACTTGATTTTTACAGTAATGACAACTTTAGGGTTTACAGAGTACCAGTTGAGCTATATGAAATTTTACTTGAAGTATTTAAGTTGAAATTACATGGTAATTTTAATTTAAGAAAACTCATTTCAAACATGTAGAATCACTGTTCATGCCTAAATCAAGTTCAGCCAAGAAGTTATTTTTTTAAATGTATTAGTGTTTGGAAGTATTTACAATCGATTTATCTATTGGATCCATCTGGAATCAATCTGTTTCTTTACACTTAAATTCTGCCCTTATTTGATATCATCAAATGATACTATTTTCGAATAGCGATTCAACAAATTCGACGGCGAGCACGCCAAAATGGATGTGAGGCTGTATCTTTGCAACGCTTTGGCATATTGACACGAAACTTGGAATATGTCATAGCCATCATGACTTGAGGGTACCTGCAGCATTTTGGCACAGCGCCACCTAGTGGTCAGGAGATATGAAAAAATAGCTATTTTTGCTTATAACTTCTGAATAGTTTGGCCTAAAATTATGAGGCTGGTCTCTTAAGATTCCTTGGAGCATAATGAGTTGAATGATAGCTAATTGTCCTATGTTGGCCATTTTGGGCATCGGCCAATTTGAATTCTGTCATAAAATGCTGTATTTTACAAACGCATTGGTGTACTGTTACAAAACTCAACATGCATCATCAGCAGGGTACACATAAAGTTTTGGGCAAGTGCCACCTTGTGGTCAAATGTTAAAACAAAATGTTTAAAAATGCTTGTAATGTTTGATTATTTTGGCCTATCATCCTAGCACTGCGCGCTTTAGGTTCCTTGGGTCATGCCGAACACGCTGATACCAAATTTGCCATGGTCGGCCATACTTCCTGTCTGGCATTTTGAATATCATTGAAAACCAACTTTTCGTACTCCTCCTAGGCCATAAGTCCAATTTGCACAACATTTGTCGTGTAACATCTAGGGACACTCACAACAAAAATGTATCAAAAGCTTTTCGATAGATAAAACGGTTCTCGAACAGCGCACCAACAAATTTAGTGGCAAGTCGTCAAAAAGCATCTGAGGCTGTATCTCTGCAATGCTTTGCCGTATTTTCATGAAACTTTGTGTGTGTCATAATGACCACACCCTGACCTCACCATGTACATTTAGTGACTGTGTCACCTATTGTCCAAAAGTTATAATTAATTGTATTTTAATTTTAGTCATTCTACCTATGTTTTTTATGCTGCTTTTCTTAAAGTCATAATCACGGATGTCCAATGACACTTCCATACATGCCGTTGGTGTGCTTGACCCCGTAAGTGTTGCTTGCAGCTATATTTTTTGTAATGTTTTAGGTGCCACTAATGATGCAGAAATGACATCCTACACTTTTAAAGACCTTGGGTGCGTGCTCCATCCACTGTGAGAGCTTTGGACGGCTTTAAAGCATGCGGCTCATTTGGAACTTGCTTTTTAAAGAAATTGTTAATGTACATTATTTTTGTAACGACCCTACAGCATGGCCATCATGATTGTTCTCCCTTGGAAGTGCCCTCCGAAAGATGGTAATCATCCAGCACCATCACTGTACCATGGCACTGCCACAGAGCCCCTGTATTAAGCAGTCGGATCAAACCTACTGCTTGAGCGTTGAGTATGAGTTCACCGTTTAAATGTGTTTCTCTGGTTGGGGTTGTTTGATGAGTGATGTTGTAGTCAGATCATCTGCACAGCTGTTCGCCTGCCTGGTGTGCTTCATCCCTTCCCGCTCTGTCTGAATTGTGGTGGTTGCCATGGTAATGACCCTGTCATCATGTCCCCTTCACCCAGGTAAACTCTAGTGAGTCAAAGCAGCTCTGCTGGGGAGAGCCAGACAAAAGACAACATATGGAGCAGCTGTATTATTCCTGTAATATGTAGACAATTAGACAAAACTGTAAACACAAAGAATGTTTATTGGCTAATTATATGTTATTTAAATAGATGTATGGATGAAAGGTTTAAAAGGTCAGACAGATGAGTGAGTAGGAGAAATGGTGAATGTTGTTTGCATTCATTGGCTGTTTGGCACAGAGTGGATTTGGGGCCGAGTTCCAGTGAACACTTCTGTGGTAACAACTGGAAGGGCATTTATAACGTCAAGATAAAAGGAACAGAAGATATGTGTGTGCATCACCTGTCCTAATAGCGCTGCATACTGTATATGCCACCTTTGAGTGTAGATTGCTCTGGAAACTCAGTGTCATGACCTGCAGGCGATGACGAACTGAATCTGTGGATGTGCCAAGATACATGATTTATTGTGCGGCATTACCTGCTTGTAAATACCATCAGTAAGTGCTGTGACAGAGTGAGACAGTATATATACACACCATAGTTACACTATAAGATACAAAGAGCTTGAGGTAAGACGCAAAACTTTTCTTGATATGATTTAATCTGTTTTTTATTTTTAAATGACAACACTGCAAAACAAATCTTATTCTTATAAAGTGTCAATGGCCTTGTTTGTTATCAGAGAATGTCTTGAATATGAGTGCTTTTTGTTGTGTGGTACTGGCACATTTTTTCACATGTTTATGTTTATGCCAATATCTTATGAAATATTGTTTTATTAATAAACTTGTCTTGTTTTAAAGCATTATTCTGGGTTATGCAAGTTAAGCTCAATCGACAGCATTTGTGGCATAATATTTATTATCACAAAAATACATTTCAACTCATAATACAGTATATATATATATATATATATAGTGCTGTGCAAAAGTTTTAGGCACTTGTGAATAATGTTGCATAGTGAGGATGTCTTCATAAATAATGAAATAAATAGTTTTCATTTATCACTTAATGTCATACAAAGTCCAGTAAACATAAAAAAAGCTAAATCAATATTTGGTGTGACCACCTTTGCCTTTAAAACAGCCCCAATTCTCCTCGGTACACCTGGACTCAGTTTTTCTTGGTTGTTGGCAGATAGGATGTTCAAGCTTCTTGGAGAATTCGCCACAGTTCTTCTATCTATTTCAGCTGTCTCAATTACTTCTGTTTCTTTATGTAATCTCAGATTGACACAATGTTCAGTGGGGGGCTCTGTGGGGGCTCTATGACATCTGTTGCAGGGCTCCCTGTTCTTCTATTCTAATCTTTTCTATTTGCAAAAGTAATGTTTGGGAGTATAACATTTATATTTCCTATTGACACACTAAAGCTGAAGATATAAATAACCATCTTAAGACAAATGATTTTGTGAAACATCTTATGTGCCTAAAACTTTTGCACAGTACTGTATATATATATATATATACTATTCTTGTTGCACTTTTCGTACTACTGTCTCCTTAAGATGAATCACTTCTGTTGTATTATTCCTCTTTTGTAAGCTGCTTAGGATAAAAGCATCTGCCAAATGAATAAATGTACATGTAAATGTACCTCCTTTTCTTTAAAAAAGAAAAAGCAAGAATGCGTGTTCCAGTGAGACACTTACAATGGAAGTGAATGGGTTCAATCCGCAAACGTTAAAATACTCACTGTTTCAAAAGTATAGATATAAGCCATAAACAATATGTGTGTTAACATGATTTTAGTGTGATAAAATCACTTATTAACCGTGTAAAGTTATAGCCAATTTTACCACTTTGTTGGCATGAATATGTAACTCTGTAAACCCTAAAACGACTGTAAAAATTACAATTTTAACAACTTTACAGCTCAATTAATACAAAAGTTTTAACAGAAGAATTAATGTAAATGCTTTTATAAAATAAGCTTCGCATTTCTGCCTTTAAACCTTCAGAAAACATTGAATTAACTTTATTTCACTATCATATTGTTTATCTCTCATCGTTTACTATAAAACTAGAAAAACTATTTCACAACTTCATTTAAGATATGTTCTTTGAAAAAAAGTCATAAAGCTGAAGTATGTAATTTCTGCGTCACTAGCGGCACTCAACAGAATTGCAAAATAAACAATGTTTTCAAAAAAGCTTTCCAAATACACCCTTTTTGAATAGTTAACTCACACCATTGGTTGAGTAACATTGTTGGGGCGGGTCTAAGCGTGTCACTAAAACGAACACAGACATTTTTATAGCGCCACAGAGACACAGTGTTTACAGGTTTCGAGGAAAATTAACCTCTGAATGGCTTACTTATAGTCATCTCTGCATATTAAGCTGGGATAGAAGATAGTATTTGAACACTGAAAAAGTTACATACTCCAGCTTTAAAATCATACACAATTTTACTTCTCAGATTCTGCGTTCAGAATCTGTAGACACCTTTTGCATTCAGTGGAATTCAAGCTTAAAATCATTCATATGATGTTTTTTATCTAAAACTATATTGTAAATCATTAATAAGTTCTGAACTGTTCATACATGTAAACAGATTTAGATTTTTGGCATGTTAACTGACAAATATAAAAGTTATTAATATTCCATTTTTTTAAATAGTAACATTTAGAAATTCTTTGACATTTCAAAATATATAATAACTACAGCAAAATCAGGTTGATACATTTTAAATGGTTATATCTCTAAAAAAAAATTATTAAAAATTTTGAAAAAAATATATAATGTGTATTTTGATAGTCTTGGGAAGTTTGGTTCCTGTACTAAAAACTATGTAGTATTTTAAAAAATTGTATCTTCCTCTCCTGGGTCAAAAATGACCCGAACGCAATAAGAAGATTAAGAAAATGTAAATATTTTTCACTGAAAATTTTGAAAATATTTTTGCATTGCACATTAAGAATATTATTTTGTGCAGTGAATACAGTATATTTACATCTTCTTTCTGTTTTATCTCAGAAGCAAGAGGAATCTTTACACATGGAGGCGTCCATCATTTTCTGTTTATTGCTGTGTTTTAACTGTTCACTTGAATTCATTAGTGCTCAGACGCAGAGTCCCAGCTGGTTAACAAATGAACCTATTGCAGCTGAAACCTCATTCGACCACACAAAGAATATCTTGTGGAAATCACAGAACAACTCGTACATCACAACCAAAACTCCAGTGAAAGAGATACCAGCACCACTAGCTGTGTGCTCAGGGCCCATACGAATCAAAGACGCCTTCAAGTACATCAACAGTGTCGTCTCATGTTTTGTGTTCATTTTGGGAATCGTTGGAAATGTGACTCTCCTGAAAATAATCAAAGAGCACAAATGCATGAGAAGTGGACCCAATATTCTCATTGGCAGTCTGGCGCTTGGTGACATTTTGCATATCATGATTGGTATTCCCATTAATGTTTACAAGGTAAATATGCTGCTGTTGTCAGAGTTGTTTTGTAAATTTATAGCAACATTCAAAACAAAATGATGAAAAGAGTTTGTTCTGGTTTGTAGCTTATAGCGGTGGACTGGCCATTTGGTGTCGTGCTCTGTAAACTGGTGCCATTCATTCAGAAGACTTCTGTTGGAGTAACAGTACTGAGCTTGTGTGCACTGAGTATAGACAGGTAAGAGTGTTTTGTGCAAGTTTAACAGTAGCCAGCTGGTAGGTAGCTGTGCAGTGTGTAAACCTCACTTCCCTGGCCTCAAGTGGCGCACTAGCGACTGATGCTAGGGGCTTTAGCCTCCTCGTTAGTGCACCTGCCTCCAGTGCTGGAGACCCCAGTTCAAATCCTGTTCAGAGCAGGTCAAGCAGGACCAGTAACAGTGGTGCCATGACCCAGATGGGAGTGAGGTTTAGGGGAGTGAATGTAACATTAGCCAGCTGGTAGGTAGCCATGCAGTGTGTAAGCCTCACTCGCCTGGCCTCAAGTGGCACACTAGGGGCTGTAGCCTTTAGCCTCCTTGTTAGTGCGCCTGCCTCCAGTGCTGGAGACCCCAGTTCAAATCCCACTCAGAGCAGGTCAAGCAGGACTGGTAACAATGGTACTGTGACCCGGATGGGAGTGAGGTTTAGGGGGGTGAGTAAATGGTAGGTAGCTGTGCAGTGTGTATGCCACACTCCCCTGGCCTCAAGCAGCGCACTAATGATTGATGCTAGGGGCTTTAGCCTCCTTGTTAGTGCACCCGCCTCCCGGGCCGGAGACCCCGGTTCAAATCCCATTTAGAGTGGATCGAGCAGGACTGGTAACACAGTCATTCATGGTTTAGGAATTTTTACTAGTAATAAGATGTTTGTTTCTGCTGGAATGTGCATGGCCATGCATTACAGTTATTTTACCATGGATAAAACCAGAAACATATTTTCTGCAAATACGCAGACACATTGCTGCTCTTGCATTACTGTGTCAGTAACAAACCTCAGTACTCAAGGGGATGATAGAGTTACTTCAAAAGTCTGTGCAATTAAACTGTATGTGTTATTATACAGGTAACTTGCTATAAATATACTGACTTTAACCATTTTCTCTTCAAACCATTGCTCAACCGTGACAGTAGATGACTTGAAAGAGAAAACTCACCACAGAAGCGGACAGTTCGCACTAATGTCCGCTATAGCGCCCCTTGTGGCAATATTGAATCCAATGTGTACTTGAATTGTGTTATGAATAGGGCGCAACAGTACCCGCCCACATATTCAGCCATCTTGGTTCCGGATGTATTTTTCCCATTCATTTATTCCATAGTGATTTCATAAAATCCTATATAAAAGAGTTGTAAGCCATTAACCAAACCAACCAGCTCTGAGGTGAATCACAACATTACAAACTTTGATTTGAAGCAAAAAAGTGCAAAAGTACAAAGATACAAGACTGTGTACTTAACATCTTTAATGAGGGAATTAACTACTATCCCATGAAGCATTGCGAATGACGTAATCCAATACAAACTCATTGATTTAACGTTGTTGATTATAAGTAATATTTTATTGCAACATATTAGTAGTTTGAGAGTGTTGGGAGACCAACTTGGTTGCATCATTTACCAATCTAGTCTCATAGAATGAATGTTACTATAACAAAATTTTTGCAAACTGACTTTACCTGCCACATTCTACATTTGGCTGCAGTTTCTTGGTGAAATGAACACTAGGGGCGCTACAACTATGCGTTTTATTAACTTTCACACAAATCATGTGTAACAATGGCTGTTTATGACTTTATACACTTATTTTTCATTCTATTACTCACACACTATGTGAGTAATTTATGATATCGAAACACTTTTACTGTAACGCATCATTTGAAAGCGACACATTTTAACACTTGTATTTCAGACCCACCTACATTTACACCCTTATTCCAATGGGACTTGCTTCCACGCTCGCTCACCTGATAGAGTGTTGGACTTTGGACTCGGAAGACCGTGGTTCGAGCACAGCCAAACATGCAAGCTGACACGTGAGACAAAAGTGTTATAGAAGTGACATAAAATTATGTAGTTGCTTCAGAAAATGTGCTTTTAATGTCACATTTGCTTATAGGACACTACCGGTTAGGTTTAGGTGTTGGTTTAGGGTAAGGATGTCTGTTTTGTTGATCTCTCATTTGCTCTTATTACACTATTGGTTAGGTTTAGGTTAAATGTTTAGGTTAGGAAGGTACATTTACTCATTAAAACCTCAATCTAATGTTCACCTTAAAAACCTTGTCTGATTACGACACAATTTCACTTGATTTTGGCACCCCCCACTGGACATTTCACTGGGAAACTGCAGCGAAATGTTTAATGAATCCGGTAATTTTGTTTTGCAAAAAATTTTCCACGGTCACGTAATGTTCATGAGACCAGGCTGTCATTTGCAGTGCGTCATGGAAGTGGGCGGTCGCTGCAGAGCTCTTTTAACACACTTTTTTCACCATGATTTTCTGATTGTATATTTCCCCCCAGAATCATGGGTAGTGTAGTTCTTCACCCAGAATTCAGCTATTAAACATGATTTATTTTTTTATTTTATTTAAATAACATGGACTGATGTCTTCAGCAGAAGCATATACAATCGATTAACAACCTCGGACGTCACGGTTGGTCTGTTTTAAAGTTTTATAAGTTATTATTAAAAATGAATTCACCTATGGAGAAAATGAATGTGATTTTTACTTCCAGAACTCGACTGTTACGCTCTATTGACGTTCACGTACTTGCGTAGAGGTAGAACGATATATTGGCTTCACTGATTAATCGGTGCCAATAGTTGCTTTTTGGAACTATCTGTTATCGGCAAAAATCTGTTGATAGTTGAGATCGTTTTTTTCATCATTTAGTCATTTCAAAATAAGAGTCCCCAGTGTGTTTATACATAAAAGTCCTGCATTATGTACCAAATCTTCATTTTTTTTCTGGTTATTATTGGGATTTTGGTTGAACAAAAAACTGCATCTGGGATTGCATTCATTTTGGACTCTTTGTCTTTGCCCGCCATAGTAAAGAAAAAAAAAAGTTTTTATATAGAGTATATTTATAAGTAGAGTATATTTTGTCCTTTAAGGGATGTTGGGCACGATGCAAAGTCTTAAATATACCTTAAACCCCTGTAACTCTGGTAAAATCACTGTTAAACATGGCCTCGCTAAGGGCTTAAATGCTTTATGTTCTCAAGGTACCGAGTTGTTGCATCAAGGAGTGGCATGAAAGGTCTCAAATTTCCCAAGTGGGCAGCTTTCAAGTTATCTTTAATATGGATGATATCAGCTCTACTAGCTGTTCCAGAGGCTGTTGCTTTTGACTTGATTACGATGGATTACAAAGGCGAGCATCTGAGGATCTGTCTCCTTCATCCTGTGCAATCCACTCAGTTTATGCAGGTAATGTCCTTGATGGAAAATAAGCACTGTTTTTACTCACTTATTTACTCACCCCCATGTTGTTCCTAATGAAATGTACAGTAAATAATGACAGAATTTTCATTTTTGGATGACATATTAATTTGTAAGTGGTATATATTAAATGCAATATAAATATTATCTCTTGCTGTGCTTATTTAGCTTCTTAGAATAATAATTCACTTTGATGTCTGTGGGGAGCATTTGATACAGACAACAGTGGCTGCAATGAAAGACTCTATTCATCAAACAGCTCTTATGTGTCTAAAGATGACACGTTTCCCTTGAAAAAACATCAAGTGTATCTCTAACTCTTGTTTCTTTGTTCTAGATTTATAAAGTGGTCAAAGACTGGTGGCTGTTTGGTGTTTATTTCATCATGCCGCTGGCCTGCACTGCTGTATTTTACTCGCTGATGTCTTGGAGGATCTTAAGTGAAAGCGTAAAGCAGTTGGCTCTGAATAAACACATGAAGTCGGTGCGTTTGGCCTTCAAATTTCAGAAAGTTATTCCATAACTGAGTGTGAAGAGTGAGTTTAGTCCATTTAAAATGATTCCTGCCAATAGTAAGACTTAAATGAGGTTTATTTAACCTTTTAAGCTTGGATGGGCCCACGAGAAAAAAATATACTATACAAAATATTAATAACTACAGGCTTGACCAACACAAAATAGGTATCATTTGAAAGTTTAGAAGCTCTACTTTCCAATGCATGTAGACATTATGACCAAAACTGAACGAGTGCTTTGAAAATTGCAGATAAATCAGAAGTGTTCCATTTTGATAATTTCTAAAAACAAATTTGCACGGTACATATGATTTCAATCAGTAAAAACGTCAAACTGATCAAATAGCCATGCGTCATATGTTGTTGGAAAGCTCTCAAAGAGTAGAATACAACCAGCCTATTTGTTTTACTCACAGACAAAAATATAGTGAGTAATAGCTAAGTATATGTCTTTGACAATTATGTTGGTGTTGCTAATATGCCGCATTTTTGCTTATAAAGTATTACATACCATTACTTAGAAGAGGTGATGATCTTTCAAACAAGTCTACACACAAGATAATCAGATGCATAGATCATTAGATAATCCACACGAAGCACAATGTTACATATGACCACCAGGAGATGGCGCAAGTACATGAAACAGACTCGATGTCTCAAATGGCACAGAATGAAACTCATTCTGTGAAATCTCATTACTAAAATCATGTCTGCATGCTATGCAAACCTTTAGTCATTGTTGTGTTTGCATGTGTAATTAGTTCTTATGTACAATTATAATGTTTTATTTGTTTGGAGAGGCTTTTGGACACATTGAAACATTTTGAACACTAAGATAAATTATGTTTGTAATGCTATAACTTTTGATTGCTTTGTCATATCAACACAATTTTTTTTCTCAGATACAGTTGACATGATTTGGAACAAAACAAAAGCAGTTTTTCAAGAGCCACCTTATATATACCCAGAGATATATAATGTCAAATAAGAAAAATAAGAAAAAAGGCTGAGAGTCTCAAAATGTTTCATAATCTATATCATTATTTATTTATTTTTTTAAGTTTTCTTTACCAAAAAGAGACAAACCATTTTATATTTTAAAATAAAAGTTTAGGTTATAGAAATGTGCCTTT